>NC_084804.1:29790460-30045460 GCF_963583255.1 Pyrus communis
GTGGCTGAAGAAACGAGGGACTCGTGACAGAACTCGGAGAAGTCCAATTCAGTTGGGGGCTTTTGCATTTGGTGGGTTGGGGAGTGGATGTTGACATGTTTTGGGCACCGATGGATTGTGAAAGGGCGGCTGGATTGTACCAGTCTCAAATATGGACCCACCACCACAAATCCGGATTCTCGCCAGATCCTCTTTGTGAGGATCTTGAGGATCCGTCAATCTTGTCGGTTCATTATACATCATGAAGTCAGAAATTATTTTAAATATATTTATTTAAAATTAAACATAAATCTTACTTGACAAAAACTGATAGCACGATGTACAATGAACAGACACGATTCAAGAATCCCCAAGATCCTCACCAAAAGGATCCGAAGGATCTTGTTGGCTCCACAAGGAGCTTTTGTCTCGGAAGAGGATCCTCTTCGGATCCACTTTGTGGGGATCCTAAGGATTCCCACATCCTAATCGTTCATCGTATATCGTGCAGTCAATTTTCGTCGGTACTATTTGTGTTTAATTTTAAATAAAAAAAAATTCAAATAATTTATGGTCACACGATGCACAATGAATGGCTAATATGTGAGGATCCCTATGAAGCGGATCCGAATGGAATCCAAATCCCTTTTGTCTATACCTAAATTTTTGGGTAAAATACTAAAACGTACATCAACCATTGGTCGAACCATAATGTCATACTTCATTTTAAAACTTTGCAATGTCAAGAAGTCAATACGTTATCTTATGAATTTGTTGCAATGTCAGACATCCATCAGTTCATCTTGCAATGTCTCCGTTAAATGTTGACGTTGCTTGTACTGGACATCATTCCCTCCCCAAATAGAGTTCCAAGTTATTTTTTGAAACATGTGGATCATCTCAAAGGATCACATATGTATATTACCAGTAAATTTTAAATTATATATTAAAATAAAATAAAATAAATTTTTTCTTTTCAAAAACTATGCATTTCGATTTGAAACCGGAAGCCCCAATCGTGCAGTTCATTGCGATTCATTCCAGTTCTCAAATCAAAGAAGAACCCTAACCCTAAGTTCCCAAATCACATCACCCGCTCCAAATCGCGATCAATTAGATTAGGAATTCAGCAAAAATCCTAAGTTCATCTCATTCATCTAGTTTTCCTCTATTCGTTTATGTTGGAAGAGGCAATTTCATCCCGAGCTCCACTGGTTTCGAATGATAGAAGGATATTTTGAAGGCTTCGAAATGGGGTGGAATGTATGTGAGGATCCCGAGGAAACGACGCTAACCTACTGTAAGAACATTTTTAGTTCGTTTTGTGCTTTGTTGCTTCCCATGATTCCGTTGTTCCGGTTTTGTTGATTCCAAAATCTTTGTTGGTGATGGGTGGGATTTATACTTTGTTTATTCCAAATGCTTATTTATATGTTGGATAATGTGGTCCTTTTAGTAGTTTGTTTATTCTTGTTCATAAAATTTTGGTGCTTTGTTTACTATGCTTTGGTGCTTTGTTCTAATTTTGGTGCTTTGTTTATTCTAATGTTGGATAATGTGGTCCTTTTGACTCTAAGTTTGTTGAAAATTGAAATTGTTTATGCAGGGTGGCTTGGGTCCTAGGGTTTGTTGAATATAATATATTGCACTAACTAGGGTTTTAACTAGGTTGTTTTCTCTGAATTTTAGTTTTTCAAGAGCAATTCTACTATGGGGGGGGAAAATGTTGTTTATTAGATGCTTGTGACAAAGTCTTAAAAATGTCACTGTTAGTGGTAGATGATATGGAACCTTTAGGATATAGTGAGATGTTCACAAACTAATACTATTTGATTTCTAACATGGACATTTCTAATGGCATGAAGCCCATTCAGAGTGATACCGATGCACAGACAATGTGCAACTTTGTTCCAAATGTTTGAGTTATAGACATGTACATAGAAGAATTGTCCCATAAGAAGCTCTCACCCAAGAAAAACAGTTCCTTTAGTCTATGGTGTGCACTCGTACAAGTACAATGGTGATAGAGGAATTAAGTGATGAAAAGAATTATGTTAGGTGCCAGTGGTAGATGATATGATGAAATCTTTAGGATATAGTGAGATGTTTCATGGACCACTACTATTTGATTCCCAACATGGACATTTCTAATGGTATGAAGCCCATTCAAAGTGATGTCGATGTACAGACAATGCAACTTTGTTCCAAATGTTTGAGTGATAGACATGTACATAGAAGAATTGTCCCCACAAGAAGCTCTCACCCAGGAAAAACAGTTTCTTCAGTTTATGGTGTGCACTGGTACAAGTACAGTGGTGATAGAGGAATTAAGTGATGAAGAGGAATATGTTAGGTGTCAGTGGTAGATGATGTGGTGGAAGCTTTAGGAAATAGTGAGATGTTTTGAACTACTACTATTTGATTCCCAACATGGACATTTATAATTGTATGAAGCCCATTCAAAGTAATGCCAATGTACAAACAATGTGCAACTTTGTTCCTAATGTTTGAGTGATAGACATGTACATAGAAGAATTGTCCCCACAAAATGCTCTCACCCAAGAAAAACAGTTTCTTCAGTTTATGGTGTGCACTGGTACAAGTACAGTGATGATAGAGGAATTAAGTGATGAAGAGGATTATGTTAGGGCAATTACTTCTAAACCAAGAAAAAGAAAGGGCTCGCTAGCCAACGAAGGACCAAAGGAAGATGTTCAGAAAGGAAGTGTATAAGCTATTGAGATATGAAGCGATCCAAATGCTGAGGTAAGAAGTGTTCAAGAAGGTGCTCATGAAGATGTGCAAGAAGATGGTTTGAATTCTCAACCAATGGAAACATGTGTGACTGAAGAGGAAATGTACAAGTTGCCAAAGATGTTCGGGAAGTAGAAGGAACTTCCCACGTTGAAAAAGAAAATCAAGAAGGTGTTGAAGAAGCTGTTGAAGAAGATGTTGAAGATGACAATGAATTTGCAGAGAGTTAATATGGGAATGATGAAGATAACCCAAGGTTTGTTAAGTTTGATGGGACTGAGCTGTGAGAGGTGCTTTTCTAAGGTCCTCACTTTGAGGACATGTGAGGTCCTTTATCATATGACCCTTCTAATTAATCTTACGATAGATTAAGCTATCAACTTAAATAATTCTTGTTACATGGAAACAAAAATACTAATTAATAAAAAATTAAAAATTAAAAAAGAATGTTTCACGTCATGTCGAATCTCCTCCATCTGCAAAACCTAATCTCCTCATTGAATATATAAACCTAGCAAAGCCAATTGCATAAAACCCTAAATAACTTTACCCATCCAATTTCATCTAATCTTTTATCAATAATATTCAAACCAGTTAGTTACAAAGCAACCAAGAAATTGAGATTGTGTGGCTTCGACAATCGGGATCCCCTTCTTCTTAAACGCGTGAACCATTTTCTCATACAAAATTTTTCAACAGCGGTGAAAATTTTAAAATAGGTCTCTCTCTTTTTTCATATGCAAAAAGGAAAAAAAAAAAACAAATAGCTCAGGATGAGAAAAGGGGAGCGAACGATCAAGAGAGAGAGATGAAGAGAGGAAGGGGATGTGGAGGAGTGAGACGATATAGGAAGAAGACATAAGGTTTCATGAGAGATTTTTTATTTAAATTTAGTCACTTTGCAGAATTATTGTGTTTCGCTGTAACAAAGATTATTTAAGTTTAGCTTAATCTATCATAAGGTTACTCTAAGGATTCATATGAAAAAGGACCTCACAAGTCCTCAAAATGTCAAAATGAGGACTTTAGGAGTGCAGTTTTGCTGAAGTTGTCGCTTATCCAGTTATCCTTCTTCTGCATTCTCTCATACTCCATATCTGCAGAGGCCAAGGTAGAATCAGATCTGTGAATTCGTATCGTATCAGAGAGAAATGTAAAACAAACTTGAGAATTTTGTGACAGAGGCAAAGGGAGTGGTGAGAAAACCAATAGCCAACCGAAAATGATGGCAAAGACGATCAATGAGATAACCCAACAGCCAACCAACGATGATTGTAGAGGCAAGCGATGAGAGTGTTTTTCGCGTGACGTGGCAAGAGTGATGAAAAACAAACAAACGGTTATGCTCAGTATTAGTATGTCACAGTATAAGATTCAGAAATAAGGGTGCTAAAGTTTTTTTTAAAAAAAAATTAGAATACCCCAAATATTCGTTTTATACAATTTTTTTTTCTTTTTTTTTAAATATTCCTGCCGTATTACAGTCATCCCTCAGTCGTTGAAGAGCCGCTCCCCTCTGAGGCAAGCCATTCCCCAGTCGCTCCAAGCCATCCCCTTCTGTACCCCCGCATTTTTTCCGAGTCCGCGCTGCGTTTTCAACTACTCCAGTTCCCGTTACCATTCCAAGAACGCAAAATGGCACACCTGTGAAGAATTGGGCTTTAGAAGAGATGATGTTGTGGACTGATTATGTGGAAGAGAGTGAGGAGCAAGTGTATTTTTCGGACCTTTGGAGAAGTTTGAGGAAACCTAGGGAAATTTTAGAATTCTCTCGTCGTGGAAGACTAATGGTAGCAAGTATCCTATATTGGCGAGAGTTGTAAAAGATATACTTGCTATTCAAGTCTCTACTGTGGCATCAGAGAGTGCTTTTAGCATCGAGGGGAGAGTAATTTCGGATTTTATGAGTCCTTTAACTCCTAAATCCGTGAAGACATTAATTTGCATGCAAAATTGGTTGAGGGGTGAGGATATCATTACTATAGAGGATGATGCATCTTCAATGGACCACCTAGAGTTCTACAAAAGTATTGAATCGGATAAGTTTCTTGTTAATCTTCTCATTTGTTGTATTTTTTTTTTTTTTTTTTTTTTTTTACTTTGTCATTTGATGCGGTTTTGGATGTTTTTGTGAAGTTTAGAATGACTAATATAATTAAATGGTTTATTTGGTATCTGTTCTTTCTATGAATCCACAACCTCCACAACCACAACAAGAAGCATCCCCTTCACAAGCTCCTCCAACTCCAGGGCCTCAAGCGGCAAGCACCTCCAAGGCCTCAAGCATCAAAATCGAAAGCTCATTCAAAGCCTCCTATAGCACCGATATATACCTTCACAGAGCAAGGGTGTAATTGTTAAGGGTAAGAGTAAGCCGAAGCGTTGAACCATATAGTTGGAGTTGGAGGCTTGAAGGTCTTTCATAATGCATTGCAATTTGCGTGAACAATTTATTTTTTCGGTTTGAACTTTGAAGCCATTTTGATTTGAATGGACTTAAGTTTGATGTTTGTTTTTTCTCCAAAAGCTACTCACTTTAAAGTTAAGCAATAAAAAACGTGTGGTAAAACTAAAATATCTTGTTTATTTTAAAAGAAAAGACCTATTGACAACAACTTAAAAAAAATAAAAAATAAATAAAAAGCCTAATCTTTATTGGATATTTCAATTTATGTAATACCCTCATTAGTTTTTGCACGTGACCTAATTTATACTCAACACACATTTTATCCTGGTAGAACAAAGTGATTGCCACCATTTACAACTACAAACAGTAACCTTACATCACCAGGGCCATTACCATCCACCATTATTGTCACCACCACCAACACCAGCACCACAACTGTCGTCGCTGCCACCACCACCACCACCACCATCACAATCACAGTCACAACCACAAGTTCCAACCGAACGTGCCCAATGCCTAATTAGAATGTTATTAGGTTGTTCTGAATTATATAATGCTTGATTTAGAATGTAGATTGTTCTGCAAGTGGCTTGTAATTCAGTGCCATGCACTTAGGCCTCGTTTGGCAGCTCGGACTGTACTGACTATTTCAATCGGATAGGATAAATGGTCGTCGAATAGTACTAACTAAATTAGTCGGACATTTGGCAGTGGAATCAGATTAATTCCTACATTGGATAATACATCAGTTTATAATATTTTTTTTAAAGTATTTCACAGAATAATTATCGTTAAAATGAAAAAAAAAATGAGAAAAACAGAGAAAAAAATGAATTAAACATCATTACAGAAAAAAATTTAAAAATAAAAAATAAAAAAGGGATTAAACATCACCATCTTCCCACGGAGAAATATGTTCTTTGAAACCCAGGCAACCATTACACCAACAACAAAAATAACCCAGCCAGCTTTCGATCTCGTTGCCAACTTCAATTTCTTTCAAATTCAGAAACTAATTAAAACCTCCAAATTTGCAGAAGCAACCTCCAAATTACAGAATCGATGGTCACTCGCGCACCCAACAAACTGCAATTTCGTGCTTTGTAGGGAAATCAGTGCTGCTCTCTCTCTTTCTCAACTTCTAATCCATTGAAACTAAAAACCCAGATGACATTTCTCCCATTTTCTGGTTTGATCTGCCACTATAGGTGTATGAACAAGAATGGCGTGACGTGGTTTCGATTCAGCACCTCTGGTTTTGTGTTTGTATCTACTTGATGTTGATTGGCAGTGAGGAGGGAGAAAGAGAGAGAGTAGTAATTCCTTGATTGAGGAGTTTGCGATGCGCAGGAGCGAGAGTTAGCGTGAACCCGACTAATTATACAAACTATTTGCGGAAGATAAGTAGCTGGTGTATGGCGTATTAAATTAGCAGGGGCAGACAAATTATCCGTGACTATTTAATTTAAACAGACATCAAATACCGTACTCTTCTGTATTATTAGTACCATTAGGTGCCTTATACAATGTGCCAAACAGGACCTTAATGTCCCTGTACCCTCTTCCCTTTATTAGATGTAGGTCTTCCTAATAAATATAATTATGTGTATATTATCTTATCATTTATCAGAAGCAAAAAATTAGACAACATAGTAAATCGATCAATTTAACTCTATCACCCTTTTGTTACACTATCTACGTGTCGACTTGTAAAATAAAATAAATAATCGTTGTTCTCGACCATATTATTATTTTCAAACTCATCAACCACCCCTATTGTACTAAGTATATATATCCTATAACGTCATTCGACTTAATCGATTTTGTGCCTATCCGTTTTCAAGTAAACCATATCTCTTTTTTCGTCGCTACTAAGTCATCCTCTACACCTTTCATCTCCATTTGTCTTTTTATTAAAATCTCTGCTAAGTCGTCCTCTACACCTTTCATCTCCTTTTGTCTTGAGACTTTGTCTCGTAATTATATCTTCATAATTGATAATTGCATCTATTCATAATTGCAATTACATCTATTCATAATTGCATATTATTGCATATTCTAATTGAAAGATCTGAATTGCATATTCTAACTGAAAGATCTATAAATCTTCTGGAATTGCATATTCTAACTGAAAGATCTATAAATCTTCTGTAAATCTTCAATTCACTCCTTTTTTTCTCATAATCTTTAATTCCCTCCCTTACCTTGGATATCTTGGTTCTCAACCCTATCCCTTCTTATATGTTTCATAATTGCGTCTTCATAATTGCAAATTCTAACCGAAACATCTTTAAATCTTGAGTTCACCGATTTTTTCTCATCATCTTTAATTGCGGCTGCCCAAATTCTAACCGAAACATCTTTAAATCTTGAGTTCACCGATTTTTTCTCATCATCTTTAATTGCGGCTGCCCCTCCCTTACCTTGGATATATCTTGGTTCTTAATCCCAATCCATCTTGTACGTCCACACAATCCCAACCCCTCTTGTATGTCTAAACACATCCAACGAAACGCTCTCTTCTTCACTACTAATTTTTGCAACGTGTTGATTTTAACGCTCAGATAAACTACTGAAATTGGAAATAAGCACTCTGCAGCTAGAGCAGTTGCAACAATTCTTTATTATACACACAGATGCAACAGTTGTTTATTATACACACAGATGCAACAGTTCTTTATTATACACACAGTACATTAATATTCCAGAATATTACCATCCATGCATAAACTAATTAACGCTTTGAAGAACTAATTTAATTAGTGGTGGCTACGATGACCAGGCAACTTGTCCTTGATCTTCTCCATCATACTTCTCTTCTCAGGTTCGGTTGTGACGGTGGTGGTTCCGACAGCTGTGGTTGCATGTTCATGGCTATGGCCATGTGTCTGTGCTTGCTGCTGATCGTCCTTGTGTTTCTCCCCACCGAATTTGTCCTCTATTTTCTCTTTCAGCCCCTTTTTCTTCCTTCTCCCACCTTGCCCATCATCCTCCTCAGACTACAGTCAACAGATTAAGACAATTACAAGATATCAACCAAATAAATCAAAGATAAAAAAAAAAAAAAAAACCTTATTACTTAGTATTAAGGTATGATAGTATTTCTCTTTTGTTGTAAGTGAAAAGCCTTAAAAGTTGGATTTTCATCAAGGGCGAATGTAAACTACATTATTGTTAGTCCATTGTGAGGACTAGCCCACTCTACTCTCTTAAAGTAAATAATATTATTTGTTTTGAAAAAAAAAATAAAACCAAAAATAAAACCGGTAATAATCATTTCGTTTTTAGTTTTCTCAAAACACTCAAAAGAAACAAGGGTGTGGAAAACAACAAACCGAAAGCGTAGAGAACTTGTGAATAGAGAGAAAAAAATAAGATATGTCTTACGCTCGAGCTTGAGCTGCCAGAACGACGCAGTTCACTACCAAGACTGCCATGGGGTTGCTGTTGTCTGTGCTCACCGACACCATACCCATGAGATTGATCACTTGTTTGTTTGCCACCAAACATGCCATGCCCTGCTGCAGCTCCAGCACCACCCAGCGCGCCACCATGCTCTCCATACCCTCCACCTCCAGTGGTTCCGGAGGCAGGAACATGCATACCTTCACCGGTGTCTGTTTCGGTTCCGGTTCCCGTTCCCGTGGTGGTGGCCACGCCTGTGAGGTGAATAGGGTTTCCAAGCTCGTCTGTCAATTTGACAGGGTTTCCATGCTCATCTGTGAGCTGCACCGGGTTTCCGTACTCGTCCCTAATTTGAGCCATCTGAATGATTGTTTCAATCTATTGATGTTCGAACACGAACAAATTTGAGGAGGGTTGGTCTTTCTTTAAAGGGCAAATGAATGACGGTGGAGAAAGAGTGCGTAGGATTTTGCATGTCACAGTGCGTTGACATGTGTTACGACATATGCAGACAACGTACACAAATAGCACCGCCACGTTTGATGAAGGTTCCACGTGTTAAGTGGGGGAGGTGACACATGCTTATAGATGATTGTGGGTTCTGGATTGGGATTGACATGAATCAGATCTCTTGAGGGACAGAAAAACGATCAGTTATATATCCGCTTGTATTCATGATTTTCAATCTTTTTAATTTGGGGTATCTAAATAACTAGAATGCAAGTGGGCATGCATTTGTTTAGAGTGATCTTATGCCCCTCCACTATTTCTATTTCCCCATCTATTTGTATAAATTGGTTGTGAGTCGAGACTGATTAGTGATGACGTGGTTCGATTTGATTTGATTTGACTTGACTTCAAAAATGTAATTGGAACAAAATTAGTATTCAACCATTTAGTTTAGTGGGCTTTTATCAAATTAATCAAAATTGATCCAAGCCAAATCGTTGTTAGTTGCTTTTGTTCGGTCAGTTTAAACCTATTTTAGCTCACCGATAAAAAAGTTTAATATATTTGAAGAGTTTAAGCTTTTAAAGATTCACACACACACACCCCGATAAAAAGTGTTGGGAGACTTTTAAGTTAAGGTGGACTTGAGCTTTAAAGAACGTCCTCTTATCTTTGTTAGTGCGGATTCTTACCAAGTTCCAGGATATCTCAAAAGAGAGAGTTTGTCTTAGGAAATACCCTAGTAACATCAACGGCTCGAAGATGGCATGATTGATCAAGATAATGACTTGCTCAAGTGAAGCGTCGTGTGGAAGCTAGAAGATTATCAGTTTACATGAGAGCGAAGGGATTTGTATAGTTGCATGGCATTCTTGGTAGGATAATCTGGGCTTTCCTAGGGTGATAGCAAGGCTTCTAATGGTTGACACGTTTGATGGAAGGCTGTGGGGATTATTAAGGTTGCATGAATGGTGATGCTTGAGGCTTGAAGTACGCTTCTAGACTAAATGGAACTCTCTAGGCTTATTTCTTGGGTGGTTCTCTCCCTTGCGTTCTCTCCTATCTCTCCCTATATTCTACCTGTGTGTTCTAACTCCCATCCTCTGTTATGTGTTACCTAACCTCTTTATGTAAGTGAAGGGTTATTCTCTAGGTTCCAAGATGAAGGGCTATTCTCATTGATGCTTGCGTGAAACACAAAGGGTATGGGCTTGGATCTTTGGGCCCCTAAGCAACCCAAAGTCTTCCATGACCCCGATTCCACGTAGGCCCAATAACATTCTGTAACCATCCACACCACAATCCATTTGACAAGGCCCGAATATGTGACTTGGGCTTAGCATGACAGTGATTAGCATGAGGAAGCACGGTGTGATGAATAGGTATGAGCATGGTGTTAGTATCTGGCTTAATCACCGTGGCATGGCATGTTTATATATATATTGCTCGTCGATCTCGTGCCTTGGCATGTATTTGCACTTGAATGTAGGCTTTGCATGACAATTGGGCCTTGAGACTTGGTTGGATTGGTGTGTGACATTTCTGGGCCCCAACAAATAGAAAAAAAATCCAATATATTATGGGGAAATACCCAGAAATAGGACAATTCCTTAATTTTGGGACAAAAATAGGACATTTTGAATATGCACACGGCATGCACAACAATCGGATAGAAATCAAATTTTTCCTACACCTTAAAATGACTTAATTGCCCTCATATATAAATGAGTTATTTCCTCCCATTTTCTTATTTGTCTCTCTCTCTCCGCTCATTCTCTCTTCTCTCACTTTCTCCCTCACACACTCTCTCTCCCCTTCTCACTGTGCACATGGTGCATAGTCGTCCCAACCAACACCGTCCAAATCAAAGCCACCACAATTTCATCTTGTCCTCATGAGTCCAAAACACCTGGCCTTATCACAAATCTCATCTTCAATCGTTGGGATTGAAACTCAAGCAGGCCACGAGTTTTTCAGCCATTTTATGGTAGCACGGCAAACAATCGAGGCTCGAGACCACCACCACTGGACTCGCATTGAGGGTGGGCACAAAACCCAATCATTAAATGATGTTGTTTTGTTGGATTAATTTTTCAGGATTTGCTCATTGTAGTACACGACATGCACATAATATGCTTATAGATCTAAGCCAACTCAAAAACTCAGAGCTCACTATTCTCTCTTTGAAATCAGAACACATGTCCATATACACTATATGCACACCACATGCACATCATATGTACAGTACATGCACATCATATGCACAGAACTAGAAATTGAGCAATGAGTTGCTTTCGCCTTAATAAGAAACTCTAACAGCAACCAATTGGTATAGTGGATACAATTAAAAAATAATTGTTATGTATGTAAGGTTATAGTGGTAGTTTGAAAAGTCTTGTTATGCATATCAATCACCGCTTAACCATGCATGCGGAAAACATGATACTTGTTGTCATTATTTCATGGACACACATGATCCTTAATGTCCTCTAAGCTTTTTCTTGATTTTGTTTTTTCGCTGAAGCCAACTAGGTTATGGTCATACTCGCTAAATTCAGGGGCACAACATATGTGCATCATAAGTAGTGAACATTCCCGCGAGAAGTAGCCATGCATACCACATGCACATTGGTGAAAAATTTTCACAAATTTCTACAATTGAACACTTGAACCAGAAATTGTTCCACCCTAGTTTTGTAGCATGTCAAAACCTAAAATTCATTCCCCAACCCATAGGCCCCAACATGAAACACAAACCCTAATTTAACTTCTAAGTAGTTTATTCATTTTACAAACAACCGGTTTATTCCATAAATCATTGATGAAGGAACTTGGAACTAAACACCCTACCTTACCTTGCCTGCCGAAGCTTTAATCGTCGAAAAAAATGAAACTTTCCGGTCAAAACAAAAAGCATGGTACAAAACCCAGCTCACTCTTCTCACCTCTCTCTTGCATCCCTTTGTTCGAAATCAGAGGTATGACGTCAACTCAAAACCCAGATCTGAGCTCAACCCAGAAACCCAAAGCTCATAGAGCTCTCTCAACATCTCTCTCTTATAAAGGAGAAAAGTGATACAATAGGCTTCTGATTTTTAGTATTTATGTGGGTATTTTAATAATTTTAGTTTTGTGCATGACTTAACATGACCGGTTTGTTTTATTTCTATCCTAAAATTAAGAAATTGTCCCATTTTAGGGTATTTCCCTATATATTAAGAGTTTGGATCTTTTAAAGATTCATATATGTTACACATTTCAAATTGAACAAAAAATTAAGTTTTTTGAAGCACAAAATTTACCAAGGCCGGTATTCCACAATCATGTACTCCTGGGTTCGATTCTTAGAGCTAATGAATCACACGATGGTGGCCAAAGAGAGGCTGAAATGCCTCTTATCATTCTTCTCGACCCCTAGAAAGGTGGATTGCCGTAGCAAAACCACCAACTGATCTCTTTTTTAAATTTTAAAAATAATAATAATCGTAAATAAATAAACGAAGTCTCATGCCAATAGACGATTTAGTATATAATTGATAGAAAAATCATTGCACAACATATCATACAGTTTTGTTGCCTCTCAAGCAAATCCATGATCCAATTCCCATGCATAAGTTCCTTTCGATAAATTCAAGTATGAATTCACAGAGAAGAAAATCTGTACAACAGCACATTTCCTTTCAGCATTTCAATTCTGCTCTCTGTTTCTTTCTATAAACAACTGTTATATAAATTCGTTCTCTTCTTTACAGTTTAACTTCATAAAGCTAACCCTGCCGAATGTCAAGATGCAGTCCTGCGATGTTTACAATGTCTTGATGAATGCGCTCTTCACAATCCTTCTGTCCAACTGAGATTGCGAAAGAAGAACCAACACCGAAATCTGTATAAAATAACAATACCGAGTCCATAAGAACCCTTGAGAAAATAAAAACGACAGACATCGCCCCCGTATTTGGAGGCTTTCAAATTTATGGTCCTGGTGCAAGAAAGGTGTAGGACTTATGTAGGTATGCTAAATGCAGATTAGTTTGTTTCGCTGATTTAACAATGCATGCAATATTACACGAGAAACAGATGCCCTCACCTCCCAAACATCTTAGTGTGCGCTCACATCTTGCTGGATTTTGCCCAGAAGAACCCTTTCTTTCTAGTAGATTGATTATCTGATAGTGAAGCACTCTTGGAGCCAAATGAGAAGTGCCGTCTCAAAAATGGCTTTCCCAAGGTGCTTCTCATGCTGGAACTGGATCCAAACTTGGGAACCTTTCCTTGATTTTCAGTGCTTTTCAAGCGATCAAACACAGCAGAATCGCCATCAAGATCTAACACCCGGTTCCTCGATTTCTTGTTTCTAGACTTCAAATCCATTTCAGCTTTCAATGCTTTTTCAGACAACTTGTGGATCTGTTTCTCCCCAAAAGTACACACTGGACAAGCTGGGTCATACTTGTTAATTTCAGGTGTCAGATTCTCCAAACACTCAGCATGGTAAACATGTCCACAAACTAGCACTGAAACCACAGAAAGCTCATTGGTTGAAATAATCTTTTGGCTGCTCCATGAACATTTCTCAGCCAAAAGCTTTGAGCAAACTCCACACGTCTGCAAATCAACAGAGGGTGAAGCTGAAACTCTGCTACTGGATCTAGTTAACTTCTCACGATTAAAGCCAAAGGACTCACTATCAAAAGACCTCCTTTCTCTATTAGATGTGGCCATGAGCTCGGAAAATGCATTCATAGACCAACTATCAGAAGACCCACCACGGGAGCCCCTAGCAGATTCATTGCCCCATGAGGGAAGCTTTGCCTTTTCCTCAGAAATTGAGAAGCTGTTTGGTGACTTGATTCCTGGGACTCGGGCATCAGATACTTGCCTTAAAAGCTGATGTCCTGGAGAACAGTGATGCCACCTCACTGGCGTTGAGCCAGCAGGAGGCAGGTGACTCTGGGATGACAAAGGGGATGCGGGCAAGGATGAAGTAGAAGGCTGCGAAACTGATAATTTTGTCGGGGATGGATATGAAACAGTAGGGGACTCTGCTGGTTCTTTTGTCTACACATATAATGAAAAACGAGGGTGTAAAATGTCATATTCATGAGCATATACGAATTAACAGTGCTTAAATCATAACAGAAAGTGCCACCCTGGCATAAGATCTACCTGTTCAAGAGTTAAATCCATGGAAATATTTCTTGAAATGGATCGATCTGCCATAGAAACATACATATATATCAGATAGAACACATCATGGTAAACAACTAACATAGAAAAGCACAATTAAACTGAAGGGAAATCTTAAGGAGATCATCTATTTAAAAAGATAAAGCTACTATACTATTCTATTTTCCTATTAAGCCATTCAGAAAAATAAAAAACATTTAACTCAATGTTAGCATGATCTCTTCATTTTACCATCACAATTGAAAAATTGGGATAAATGTCCCCTTTTAAGCTCTAAAGCTAAATTGCAAGAAACTGAAATAGCCCAGTCCAAAGAGCTTCACAAGATAGGCTCTATGATTCTGTAGGGTCAGTTTTCCCACAAATAACATGAAGATTTTTAAAGCTGTAACATTTAAGTAATCTACTAAATTAAAAGTATGCAATGAACCACAGGATTTGACACCAACACCAGATGCATTATAGACAAGGCTATCACATAAAGATTCTCACTTCACCTACACCAGTTTTAGGCCAGTTACAGTAATCAAAACACCCAACCAAGGAAAAGGAGATCTTCATGACATGGAAACCAAGAAAAAAGACGGAGTAGACACTTTTGATGAGAAATGTCAAAGAGATGTCAATATTGTATTAAGCATGGGAAACACTAAAGGCATAGAAACTGATTACGAAAGATGATTTTATCAATTAACCTGCACCTCAGGCCCACGGAAAACATAACAGCGCAACAGAAGCACCTGTAGGCGAAACTCATCCTTCACCCTTTAACTTCAGGCGAAGGAGGTGCCACTAGACCCAAAGGCCATTTACTGGAAAAGTGAAAACACCTAAAGAATGTAAAGTGCAATCGTGAATCTTATCATTGTAAGAAAATCATGTAATCAGAACAGCCCCTCTTGGCTGCATGAGAGCACCCAGAACAATTTTCCAGCATACCATGTAAAGAGACACGGGAAAAAAATGGGACAAGTGATGTATCCCCAATGTGCAGAGCTTTAACTCAGGAATCAACCATGTCCCTCATCTAACCAATCTAATTGATATATGCTGTATAAACCTTCCATGTTTTGATCATGTAGTTCGCATCCACCTTATCCCTAAGACTTCTATTCACCTATATTCTTCATACCTCTGTCACAAGTTATTCAGCCATCATCTTCTACGACACAGCTTTAATAAATAATAGAACCTGGATTATCTCAAGATGAGGGGTAAAAACCAATGCGTTTCTCAATCCATATTTACATACAAAGGTACGTAAAACTAATAATCCAAATCATCAGTGACTTTCTTTCAAATTACTATTCACCTTCCCATCAGTACATATTTGCAACGCATAGCCATCCAAGTCAACCTCAGTTCAGAGCATGGCCTTTGATGGAATATGAGCTCATATAGGCAAGGTAACTACATCGCATTGTCTTTTGAATTACATGCAACTAAAAACATTATAAAGTTGTATATTGTTCTTCTCAAAAAAATAAAGTTGTATATTGTCTTTTCTTATTCACCCATCTAGATACTTTTATTGGATGCAAAAGTCTTGTCTGCATATTTGTCAAAGTCTCGTATATGCATGTGACACTAAAGCAAATACGGTACATGCAAAACACATGGCCAACTTGCAAGAACAAATATAAGAGTGCAAAATGCAAAATTACAATCTAGCAAGAAATAATCTTGTAAACAAGAAAGAAGGGAGCAAGCTCTTCAATCCAACCCTTCAACTGTATACCAAAACCTTCAGAAGAGAGAAGAAAATTCTTCAAACTTAACACTGCAAAACTATTGGAATATGAATAAAATGAAAGAGTTATCATACTAAAAAATACCTGAAGTAGGAGTCCTGACATGCCCGGCAGTTCCCTCAGAAATTGAGGATTTTCGCTCTGTATGTCTTCGAAAATGTTCCAATGGACTTCCCTCCTCAGATACACATGCCGACTCAAATTTAACTTCCGATCCATCATTTCTACTAACACCATCAGAAAACCAACTTACAGAGGTCTCTTCAGCTGCTACCCCCACTCGGTTATCCCACCGAAAGCTCCATGTTGGTGAGTACCTAATATTACGATGTACAATTTCGCTACTAGCTCTGTTTGTTATAGTCTTGTCTCTAGCAGCAACACAACAAGCAGAACCCATCCTCAAAATACACAAACCTCTAACTTACAATTGTAACCCCTCAATCACAGCTCGCATCCTCAAACTTCAGACTCGACTGACTGTCACAGCAGCCTTGACCCCATAAACAGTTGCTCTTCTGAAATTACAATCAAAGAAACAAACCATCGTCAGTTGTATCGTAACAAAGCAGCACAAAAGGAAGTGAGGGAGTTCAACAAACCCTAATTCTGTTGCACAAAAGCACGAAACATAAACGAACCCAAAACCACAAACCACGAAAAACATCTCAACTGGAAATTAAGACTAAAACCAACCTCCACAGAGACACCACAAAAAATGAAAACTAAAGTTTACCCAAATGGAAACGGTTCACGAATCTCACATCTCTTCCTTTTTCCAGCTGGGATAACACAGTGAAACCAAAATATGGCAAAACCCGTACTCGAATCGAATACATAGACAGTAAAATAAACCTCTGGATTTCAGTATACCCTAAAAAATTAGACAAACACAGATTCATATTTCATATTTTTCCACTCCACAGATTCATATTTCATATTTTTCCACTCCTTCTGTTCTTTCAACACTGTTGGCACTAACCACCACCAAAACAGAGCTCACCGACACACAAACAAGCACAGTGACAGTGTGTGGGGAATATATAGACCTCCAGAAATCAATTCAATCTGCTACCCCTAAGGGCTGTCTAAAATCCCAAAGTTCTGGAAAAATCACAAAAAAATGCCCTAAGAATTAGTAAGTATTGAGGAGCTACATGAGTCAGAGGATCTGATACCATGCCCAGTATATAGAACTCGTAGTCAAAACTCCAAATATTTCGACAAAAAACATCCAACAATTTAATCCCTAAATTATGCAATTGGAAAACAATTAATAACAATAAAAAAAATTAATTTTGATTAAAAAAAAAGCACGCAAAACGCAAGCTCTGCATTATAAGGTACTCACAGAGAGGCGAAGCTGGAGAGAGGAATGAAGACTTCTAGAGAGAGAGAACTCTAGAGAGAGAGAGAGAGAATTCTAGAGAGAGTGAGAGGCGGCGGCCGCTGCTTGTTCGTTGCAGAAGAATGGGGAGAGAGAGAGAGAGAAAGGGCGGAAGAGGTTTTGGTAACGCCGTTGGTTGCTGTTGAGTGCAACGGCGTCGTTTAAAGGCCCAACGGCGTTTGGTGACGCCATTGCGTGGGAAAGGAGCGCTATGTTTATTCCCCGATCGGTTTGTGGAAGTTAAAAATTAAAAAATAATACATTGTTTTTTTTTTATGGATTTTAGGGAGACTAAGGCGTGCTTTATAGGGTTGTAACTTGTACTACACTAGCACAGTGGTAAACATTGGCTCCCCAATAAACAAAAAATATAGAAGGTTTAGGATTTGATGTTCCGAATTAGTGAGGTTACTTGATTGTGGCTACGAGTATGATGAATTCCTCATAGTTTTTTTCGGACCTGATAATAGTTAGTAACCGTAAATTACCATCAGTTATCCTCTTAATATAAAAAAAAAAAAAAAAAAAAAAAAAACAGTGACTGAGCATGCTGAACAGTGTTGTACTTTTGAGTTTATGGAAAGATTTGGGGTGGCGGTTGTCTTATGGAGTACACAGAGTGCGTGGTACGCATTCCGTGCTTTTTACGTTCCAGCAAAGTATCCTGTGAATTAATTTTAACTTGAAAGCAAATCGAAGAAAAAAATAAGCATAAACCAAAGAGTTTAACGCGTCTTCAGTTACTTTTTTTATTGGGAAATAATTTTAGCATCACCCTTTTTGAAGGAAGAGAAGGAATAGAATCAGAATCAGAAATATCGAACGTAAAAATGAATGATAAAGCTAAAATATTTTCAAATGAAATGTCAATATGTTGAACTCAAATTGGAAATTTTAATTGTTTTTTTTTTAAATTGACAACAACTTTAAAAAAAATTAATTAATTATTAAATTCATTTTATCAATTATTGTTTTTGTTTCAAAACATTTTAATTTAATGTAATAAAATAATAATTTAATTTCAAAAACAGAACTTTATTTGTAAGCACGTTTCACAATAAATAGATTATAGAATTATAGTTAACATAATTAATAACATCTTTTGTATAATGGCTTAACTGTTTTTACAGCTTACACTCTCAAGGTTTTGTGTTCTATTTCTTTCTGTTACACCATGTAAGTTGGGTTCGCAACTTAAGTTATATGGTTTACCACAGCAATTCAAGGATAAAGACTTGAATCATATTTTTTTCTTTTTGAAATTCGTATTTTTTTTTTCATAAGCGATATTTTGAGAGAGAATTTAACTTTGAAATGACTTGTCTATTGTATAATGTTCTGACTTATCTTAATTTATCCCGCATTAATATGAACATATCGTTGCACTAGAACAATAAAAATTTATAAAATGTAATGATCCCAGTTAGCTAGTCTGCTTGTCTCGTTTCTCTATTATTATTAAAAGAGTTTAAAATTTTTAACGGGAAATATTCAAAATTGCTGGTAGATGGTTTCTCATTACTAATGTTATCTTTAATTTTATTTGTTGTACAATTTTAACCACCGCAGCCTGCAGCCAGCTACCTTTGTTTTTTTTTTGGGCCGACATCAATACATATAAATATAAAAAGATATAAGGTAGGATTAACAAGTCCAACAATTAATTAGGTGTTGAGAGTTGGACGGTGCAAGTGATTTGGACACTCACTCAGTTTTATGCGTAAATTCCTGTTATCTGCTCAATAATAATTAAAATTTCATGTTTACTGCTTTGCAGTTGCCTTTTTACTGAAGGCAGATTCTATGCCCTCTCATTTTTCGTGTTCTTTTATTTGTGTGGTCACGGTTAAATCACGTCAACATTTTATATTACTATTTCATTTTATCTTATTATTATTATTTATTTTTGTCTTATTATCTCTATAAAATGTTAATGTGACTTAACCGTGATCACACAAAACAAGAGAACACGGAAAGACATAGAAAGTGAGAGGGCAGAGAATCTGCCTCCTTTTAACTCTTGCTTTTGCTTTTGCTTCTGCTGTTATACGTTAGAGATTCTTCTTTGCCGAAAATGCCCTTGCAGTTTGCGCTTCAATTAACGTGCTAGAGTTTTTTTTTTTTTTTTTTAATTTTTTATTTTAAACAAATAAAGAGGAATATTACTAAATTTCAGTGATATTCTTTTACTCGTCCATAAAGGAAAGGTTTTAAGTTCTATCCTTTTCGATAACAATTTTGAATAAATTTTAATTATGCGGCTTAGATCAACTTTATTATTAGTTTAATAATATTGTATGTATTTTAAGAAAAAGAATTAGAAATGTGTTTTTAGGTTTTGGTGAGGTGGCCACTGTAAGGTACAAAAAGGGTGATTTGTCAAAAGAGGAAGTGTGTGGTTAAAAGACTTGAGAGTCATGCAATTAAGAAATTAAAACATCCACGTCAAGGCGGGGAAGGGATGATTAATCACCAAATGGGAAGGCTACAAGGAAAATTCAAGAGAGCAACCTTTGCCACTTTGGTTACGAATGTAGGTAACCCACGATTTTGACCCTGGGAATTGTATCATATGCTTTTGCAAGGTGTGTGGGTGGGATCATGGCATGAGTAATTAATTGGCTTTAATTATTTATTAATTTGAGGTGGATGAGGCAAATTTATGATTTTCCAGGCTCTTAGAATTATTATTATTATTATTTTAGTGCTTTTCACATGCTCATTTTTACTTCACACATTTCTTTTAATTTTTAACTGTCGTATCGAATGAATTGAAAAATATTAATGATAAAAAATTAACAAAGGCGTGTAGAAGTGAAAATGGATGTGTGAATAATTATTTTTTTTTAGGGTTGATAACATTCAATTCATTAAAGATGTAAAGGTACAAATTGTAATGGAAGGACCTAAGAAACAAGGTTTGGGAGAACTTGATTGTAAACTTTCTAACTAAGGAGAGAGTATAAAGATAAGTTTCACAAACCTTACAAATTAGGCCCACCAAAATTTTACAAACTCAATTCTTAGGAATTGAAAAGATAAAAGGTAAATAGACTACTGAAAACAATAACAGCAAAAACAGTAGCTCCAAAATTTGAAACAACAGAAAAAACTCTAATCATCGTCAAATAGAAGCAGCCCACCACCACTTGTCTCTTGACAGCAACCACCAGAGTAGCCACCGCGTACGAATGAAAGTGGATTCCAAAAGAGTAAGGCGCAACCAAAACAATCCAAAAATATCCAAAGCAAAAACAACATTTTAGAGTGTTGCAACCAATCGAGACATCTAGATATGTACTGCCATTAGCCACACATGCAAGAAGAGAACCAAACTGGTACATTAATCGAGAGGTGGGGAGGGCCAATGGGATGTCTAAAACACCCTTACTAGGAAGCAAGTCGTAGAATGCTTCGCTCAAATTTTTTGGCATGCCGGTAGAGCAGTGAGTGGTGGGGTAGCAATCTAGATTACAAATGCGGTCCAAGGCTTTAAGATCTGATTTTTAGTTAGATTAGAGGAAAAGTGGTGGGGAAGAACATGATTGGAATGGAATTAGATGCATGTCTGTGATGGGAATATGGAGGGACTGATGTTGAGGAAAATGGGAAGACAAGAAGACAATATAAAAGGAAATACGAGTAACATGCCTTCAAATCAAGACAAAGTCTTGTTCCACGTGGCTTTCTTTGGGAAGATTTTTTATTGGAGGCCAACATCACAAGTGTATAATGAGAATGAGCATCCTCACAGTCACAGGCCCACATCACAGATGTACATTGAGAATGAGGATTTTTTTTATAAGGATTTCGGTAATCCTCTAATCACATTCATTTATCGTACATCATGATAATTTTCGTCAAGTACTATTTATATTCAATTACAAATAAAAAAATTTACAATGATTTCTGATCGCACGAACAGACGTGATTTGAGGATATCCGGAATCCTCACAAAGAGAATCCTCATTCTACAATGACTAGCCATTTATTATTGTTAGGAAACTAATGAAAAGTCCAAAAGGACTTTAGTTTTAATAACAAAAAATGATAAATAAAGGTATAATGAATAGTACTAGGAAAAGGTAAAAATATGATTTTTCGTTAAAAGTGAACAGTATCGAGAGTGTTTCGCTAAAACTTCCATTATTATTTTGTTTGGATGACATTATATTTTATAGATAGGTTGACGGTGTTTGGTTTGTATTTTGTTTTGTTTTGTCTGTGATAGTTTTTAAGGCAACGTGAATGCGGTTTTTTTTTTTCATTTAATAAAATGATATTTTAACATTAAGTATGAGAAATTTGGATTAACACAATGAACTAGCCATAATACATTAGCCTCAAATTCAACATTTATAAAAGTTAGAACTAAGACTTCCACTTGTAATGATGAGGGAGAATGGAAAATGATAAACACTCACTTACCTCTCACACACCTATGTTCGATCATGGCCGTAGTTTTCATTTGATTTATCCAATCTGATGACATAAAGTAAGGAGAGATGTGTGAGAAGCTAAAATTGGTGTGAAAATATCTCCCTAAAAAATAAAAGGCAATTAGCTAAAATGGTCCACTTTTGATATTTTTGTGGAGTAAAAAATAAGCAGGAAGAATATGGAGACGACACGTGGATTTTTTGGGTAAATAAGACAAAATTACCCTCGAGGCACACCGGAATTCCCACGTGCAAGCAGCAGACAATCACAACTCAATCAAGGTCAAAAGTGATCAAAATAGGTATTTATTCAAAACCTATTTCATCCATCCTCATCAGATTTTCTCCACAAGGTAACTATCAAATATTCATTCAAATTAGGATTAATTACCTAAATTAATAGGTTAATTTCCTAATTAATTAATTAATTAATTAATTAATATTCTAATTAATTTCCTGATTGATTGCAAGATATTATTTTGACATAATATCTTGCAATTACACCCAAAAACCATCATATGTGGCCGGACCCTTTTTCTCCAAATAGGGGCTGGCCACACCCCTATAAATAGCTCCCATTTCTCCCAAAAACCTAATTCCAACTGTCTTGCAAAATTCTCCAAATTTCTCTAAACACTTTTCCCTCAAATTCTAACTTTGTCATCGGAGGTTCTTTGGCTAAAGCCCCCTCTCCATTCATCGCGGGCGCGTGAAGCTTTTGGCCTTGACCTAAGGTGTTAATTGTTTTGCAGGCGCAATTTTGTCCAAGAAGAAGAAGGCAGAAATTTGCATCCACAAATTGGTGTTTTCATTGAGAGCTTGAGTCGCACGCTCGTAGAAGACTCTCACATTCAAGGTTTTTCGTTTTCTTGTTCATTTATAGATTTTTTGTACGTTCTTACTCTTGGAATTTTTATAAATAAAAATTCTTAGATAAAACGTAAAAGAGAAGTACAATAACAAGAGATTCGGAAATCTCGACGAACGGAAATTCCAACGTTCAAGAAATGGGACCACATCGATCCACGAGGCTAAACGCGACAACAAGTGGAGCGGCACCAACACCATGAGGGCCCATCGTGGTAGCCACCACCGAAGCAACCGTAGCAGCCACCCTTGGCAAGGCCCACGGCGCCAAAGCCTCGGTCTAAGTTGTGCCATTCAAGCCTACACGAGCCCAAGCCCAAGGCGAGCCAGCCCAATCCACCTAAGCCCAATGCCTTGCCGAGCTGAGCCCTAGCTTTGCACCAGCGTGCGCCACATGCAATCTAACCCATTCTCGTGGTGTCCCAATTTCCCAACTCAAATCTCGCGCCTGAAGTTATCCTCACTTCCACTACCCAAGGAGACGTATTCCATCCAAGCTATTCCAACCCAAATGGAGAATAACACTTGTCTCGAGAAGTCATAAAGTTGATGAGCGGCCTCGCACAATAAACGACCTTGGTGAATCAACTCTTGCAGCGCATCAAGATGCAACGTACCCCAGACAATGTGTCATAAAGTAGGATAATGGCAAACGAAGAACCGCAAGCAGCCACTCGATTAGCTATGAACCGAGCATTCCAACTGTGTACACTCTCGACTGGGCCCCCAAGATAGCGTATACTCCCGTCTTAGCATGCAGATGAGTTTGCAGACGAGCATATATTCATGGTTGGGGCCACACTTTGATAATCAACATGAGCAGCCTTCCAAGTAAAATGTTTATTCATGGTTAGGCTTGCAAGAAGGATCATTCACCTCACATTGGAGTAGGCAGCACGACAAATGGAGAGAAACAGTCACTTAATTCGGCTCAAGTTCAACCAGCAGCTTACAAGAAATTCGCTCGTCTGCTAGGAATGTACCACATGCATTGCAGCCGAGGCATAAACAAGCTGAACACATGAAAGAGCAGCCGAGACTAGCAGGTCACGACCAGGAGCAGCCGAGAGCTCCGCTACCCCCAACAAAGACAAATTCAAGAAGAAGTAGAAAGGTTATTAAATGAGCAATTGCCCGATTTCTAACCCAATAAGGTCACTGATGAGGCACTACGACAAGACATGACCAACATAAGCAAGTCACCCTTCATAGGCGAGATCGAGCAGGTAGAGCCTCCACGCAAATTTAGCATGTCACATTTCATATCCTTCAAAGGGGATGAAGACTCGAAGAAACACCTAAACCACTACCGAAGCACAATGATCCTCTATCGAAACAACGACGCTCTCATGTGCAAGATATTTGGCACCACTCTACAAGGCGAGGCGCAAGATTGGTTCCACACCCTATCGCCATAATCTATCCGGAGTTTCAACGAACTTTCTTTGGTTTTCACCAAAGAATATTCATCTTATCGGTCGATCAAGAAGAAGTCAAATCACTTGTTCAACGTCAAGAAAAATCCAAAGGAATTGTTTCGTAACTATATGAAAAAGTTCAAAGCAGAGAAGGAAAAGATAGTTTGATGCAACCACTCGATAGCTAATACAGCCTTCCAAAAAGAACTCTTAGCAGACCACCCGTTATTCGGAAAATTGATCATGAAAGAAGATCTAACTTTGACAGACTCTTTCGGTCTGGCAAAGAAGTATGCATTTTGGGATGAAGCTTGCCGATGCACATTTAAGGCAAATCTAAGCGATCTTGAATATGAAATCCTCCACTACTCTGAAGGAGATTCAAGGTATGACTAGATGAGTAGCCACATCTGAAGTAGCAAGAAACTCTACCATCATACGAGAAGAGCTGAGGGCCCAACTACCTGTATTCCACATTTCAAAAGCTCTCCTAGATACGGAAACCATCTATTAGAAATTTAAAAGCTAACTTTGGCGACAGTTGTTACAACCCGAAAGCTCAAGTTATACCTTTAGACGTACACAATCATCTTCATGACGCATTATTCCGCCCAATCTAGACCTGCGATGATAAAGGCACAGACACTGGAGGTGTAAAGTTTTTTGACGAATGCAACAACTCAGCCCAAAAGCCACGTCATGGGCAGACGAACACTAGAATAACACTCAAAAACAAGTTTTGTCCTCATTACTCCAGAAGATTCCGCATAGGAGCAACATGTACCGACAGTTGAGCACTACTTCTTGCTGCGCGTTACACACCCCTAGCCGACCCTTGCTCTATAATTTAGATCTAGAGCGGCTCAATACTAGTAGTTGAGTATTTCCTGCTAAGTTTAACATGGCCCTAGCTCCACGGCTCCATACCCTGCCTTCACGCCTAGCCTAGGCGACGCAATAGAGTGACCCAACCAACCGAGTAGACCCTAGCCACGCTTGCTTCACCCGATGAAGATTTCTGGCTTTTGCACGTCGGCGACGCATCCAACTACAAAGGCTCAGAAGCAAGTGTGGCCTTTGTCACCCCAAACAGTTCGATGCTTGAGCAGACAATCACTCTAGGCTTCAAATCATCTAACAACGAAGCATAGTATGAAGCCCCACTAGCAGGCCTTCGAATGACAAAAGACTTGGCGGTGAAAAAGCTTGCAATTCATTCTGATTCCCAGCTAATCACCAACTAGACTACTAGGGAGTACACAGCAAAACATCCAGGGATAACGCAATACTTAGAAAAAGTACGTAAGCAACTTGAGGCATTTCTGACTTACATCCTCATTTAAGTTCCGTGGGCAGACAACGCCTATACAGATGCATTAGCCGGCTTAAGCTCCGCTCTTGACCACCGACTTAAACGTTCTATCCCAGTGAAATATCTAGATAAGCCAAGCATAGAGGCGGAGTCGGTATCCGAAGTGTCATAGGTTAATACAACCAAACTGGTAAAGTTCTATTATAGACTACCTGGTCAATGACACACTCCCCACAGAAAGTTTAGAGTCAAGAAAGCTCAAAATAAAGACAGAACACTACTACATGTGGAATGATATTCTTACCCGAAGATCCTACACTGAACCACATCTTCATTGCCTAGCGCTTCTCGAAGACCTAAAGGTTCTAAACTCAATCCACGAAGGTGTTTGTGGAAATCACTCCGGAGGCCGATCCTTAGTGTAGAGGGATCTTAACGCAGGCTACTACTAGCCTACCATGCATCAAGACGCTAAGGAGTTAGTGCAAAAGTTTGATTGCTGCCAACGCTATAGGCCGGTACTAGCATTGCCTACTAGCAAGCTACACCCCCAGATGAGTCATTGGCCATTCATGCAGTGGGCAATTTACTTGGTAGGGCCAATGTCACCCGCTACTGGGGGCAGAGGCATGATGATCGTGGCAATAATTACTTCACCAAATGGGTAGAAGTAGAGCCCATGACAACTACGACTCAGGCGGACGTGGAACGCTTCATATAGAGGAACATTATTTGTTGATTTGGCATCCCCATTCCATCGTCACCGATAACGGCCCATAATTGATGCGAGAATTATACGCACACAAATTAAACCCTCTTTTTGTCAAATTGTAGTAAGTATGTAAGTACGGATCGTTCTGGACCGGGGATTAGGAGGGATTGTTAATCACTTGGATTTGACTCAAAAACATAAAAACACAATATAAAACACTATACTAGACTCAAAGAATGCAAAACTAAACTTTAAAACACTAAGACAAACCAAAAGACTCAAAACAAGTTCAAAAGACTCAAAACTGCCTAAAAACACTAACTAGGCAGTTTCTGACCTTAAACCCAATTTTGGACGAAATTAAGTTGTAACTTGATTCAAAACACTTTAAAACATAAACTAAACAGATTCTAAGCACTAAAGAACAAGAAAGTAAAGGGGGGGGTTAAGGTTTTGACGAAACTAAATTAAATGGACAGATTGCAATTAAAACAGAATGTAAATATGAAATTGATGAAATGGAATGAATGGATGCTAGCCAAGGGGTTAATCTCCACACATGTTACACTTGCATAATAAAATGATTTCCAATTGCCTTTCAATAAACCATGAATTCTCAACACTCCAAGTTAACCGTGATGCACTAATTAACCTTCAAATCTTCCTAACGTTATTGAATTGGATGATTGCATACGGCAACCCAAAACATTCCCCACAAGTCCCCTACATGATTGCATAATAGAGATACAAGCAAGAATCATTACGCTCTATGAAAATTATAAGTGTTGACGAGGCATTCGTTACTAAGGAATACGCATGAAACTTATGCCAAGAATTCGTTTAACGCGATTGTTTATAAGCAACCTCCACTACTTGTAAATATAAGTTCGTAACTATTAGGTGAAACTCACTTATATTCTAGCGTCGTATTCATGCATGAAAATTAAGCGTGCACTTTCAATAAACATACATAAATAAGTTATCAATCAAACAGTTAAACAAATTGAATCCACAACTTATGAAACGCAATTAGAAGTAATCAAATCAAAATGCAAGCATAAACATATATTTCGAATCCCCCCTAGCCAAGGGGGGGTTTAGTTCCTCATACGTACAAAACAAAGAGAATTGAAATTAAACATTGAATTCAAAGGAAAAGAAACACCTAAACATTCTAACAACTCAAACTTGAATTGTATGAACGTTTAGGCCCGCTTCTCTTCCTCTTTGTTGTAGCACAAGGTCTAAGGTGAGTTTTGGGGATTATGGATGATGTAGAATGATAGGTTTTGTGTATGAATGGATGGGGAGTGGTTGGAATGGCTGAATGGATTGATGGGGAAGGCACGGCATAAGGGGGATGTTTTTGATGGTGTTTGGATTAGTAGGGAGCCACGGCCAAGGGGATGTTGTTGGTGTGAATGGATGATTTTCTGAAATGGAAGAATGAATGAATGTTGTGTGAAGTGTGTATGGTTTTTATAGGGAGATGAATGGATGGGAGAGGGAACATGACAGCTAGGTTAAGTGAATGCATGTGCAAAACAGCTAGGTTAAGTGAATGCATGTGCAAAGCTGGAAATGGGATGGGAACTCACGGCATTGGCAGATTTTGATGTGTGAATGGGAATTTGAATGTTTAAGAGTGCATGTGGGTGAATGTGTGGCTGCATGGTTGAATGATTAAAGTGCATGTGGGTGGAAATTCATATGGAATGGCTGATTGTTTATGATGATGTGCACGGCAAGGTTGGAGAAATGATTATGGATGCATGTGTTGAATGATTTCTTGGTGAGGGATGTGGAGTGGCTGGAATGATGAAAGAATAAAGGGTGCATGTGGGTTGGAAATGTGGCTGCAATGATGAGAGATTATGCACGGCAAAGGGTGAATATGAATGCATGTGGCTGATTTAAAGAATAGGAATGCATGTGATTAAAGAGTGGGAGATGGAATGGGATGCACGGCAATGTTGTTGTTGGTGTGTTATGCATGGTATGGTTGGGATTGTGGTGCAATGATGGAGGAATAAGTGCATGTGGCTGAGATGGTTTGATGAATGAATGTGTTTAAATGGTTTAAAACAGGAAACAAAGCCCTTCCTTGCATGGCAAGGAAGGGAGACACAAGGAAACACACGACATTGTCCTAAGGTTGCAAGGAATGTTGTTTTTGTGTTCTAAAATGCGTAGGAGTCTTCAATGATGCTCAAACATGAGGTCTTTTAGGATTTAACTTTCCTACTTCAAGTCTTCAATTTCGTCCATCCTCTTGGCTCCTAGCATATGATATCCATTCCAATCTCTAATTTGCTCCAAAAGGCTCCAAAAGGCATCCTTTTGCATACTTTGCCCTTAGAACCTGAAAACACACAAAAGAAGCATAAAGGACTAAAATAACTAAAGAAACATAACGTAAATGCACGAGAACAAGCCATTTAAGTCGCATGAACATGCTCCTATCAAATTCCCCCACACTTAGCTTTTGCTAGTCCTCGAGCAAAACAAAACAAAAGAAACCAAAAACAAAACAAAAAAGAACAAAACACAACCTACACCTTCCAAGAATCGTCTCAGGGATTTCCAATGCACATGACATGTTAAAAACCATTATTCCCCCAGATTTTAGCCATCTTTACACTTAAGTACATTCTTACTCATAGTCACCACATACTAGTTCACAATTAAGCATTTAAAACCATGATTTGAATGTAGTAACATGCCTTAGAGAATTTGCTCAATCCCTTACAAGATATGCACTCAAATTTCTCTCAGATTTTCTAACTACACACCCTAATCTAGTTACATGTGAGAAGATTGATGTAAACATGAAAACGAACACTCACATATATGTATCATAAAGAGAGCAATTTCTGGAGTTAATAAGCATGTTTAGGTATGATCTCATGAATGAAATGCTACTACTTAGAAGCGAGAACCAGTGACATCATAAGCTCATACCAAGTTCAAACTCCACAAATTGAAACACATAACACTCAAGATTGAAGTCACGGGTTGTAATGGGGCTTGGGGTGTGTGGCTAACAAAGAAGGGATATGGAAAACAAAGGTTTTTAAAGAAATAGCGAGCAAAGCATTTGAATCATCTTAGAATTCACTTTTGAATGAAAACTCAACTTTTGAACACAAAGGGAGAACAAGCTCTTTTTTTCTTTCTTTCTTTCTTTCTTTTCTTTTCTGTTTTTCTTTTTCATATGTTTTTCACAATTTTTTTTTTCTTTTCTTTTGAATCTCAAAACATATAAACTTAAGAACAAACTTTCCCTCCCCCACACTCATTTTCTTGCATAATGTAACTCAAAAGGAATTCATTTAAGTCATGCTCACTATCTTTTAAGAACAAGGGTGTGGATTGTCCTAACTAGGCTAGCTGAGGATAATGTGGGTTAACAAAGAATAAAGGCTAAACAAAGCTCAACGGGGGTAAAACTTACAACATATACGAAATATGGGAAGTGAGGCTATTTGGCTCTGGTGGCAACTACACAACTTCATCTTGATATATGTTATGCAATTCAATGTCATGCTTTGAATGAAACGGATATAAGTTCTAGCATTTAGTTCTATCATGATACAATTGCATTCTAAGTAGCAACCAAGCAAGGAATAATGAGATCATGCAACAACTTTAGAAAACAAAGAATCACAGATTATAACTCTCCAAAGAAGGTAATGGCTCGAGTCTCACAGGGTTGTAGCGTTTGTTTGAGTTCCTTCCTTCAAGCATGTTACAAAAACGAATTTTTCTTTTATAATTGCATGTGAAGTCATACATTATAACCATAACCAAGCGTATACCAAGAGTAAATCAAACTTTTCTCTATGTTTATAACTCTTTTTAACAGTCATGCAATTACAAACCAAATCCTTATCATTATGTTGGAAGGTACCCTAAGACACAAACACACAAAAACGACTTAAAACACTCTTTTTAGGCTTTTCAAAACATGTTTTTCAAAATTTTATGTGATTTTCGGAGTTATAAAAACAAAACATACTAAAACACTCTAACACAACTTAAAAACACCTTAAAACAGCAAGGAACAACATTTGAAGTTATGGGTGATAAAATCCCACGAATTTGCATCAAATATACTTAGTTACCCCCCCCCCCCCCCCACACTTAAATCAAACATTGTCCTCAATGTTTTAAGCATAGATTCACACAAAGCATAAGTAAATACACAAAAAACACTTAAACATACTAAACATGGCAGAATGTAACTAACAAAGAGAAGAGTTTAGAGATGCAAATCTGGAATTGGAGTGCTTTCTCGGTCTTCCTTTGTTGAATGCATGGGTTGATCTTGGTGATTCCACAGGCTTAATATTGAACTGGTTTTCTCCCATCGTTGATTTTCCTTTGTGCTACTCTTGAACTGGGCAGCAGGATTCTTTTGGTCTCCCCCGAAGGTCTGAGCTTACTCCTTTTTTCTGTTTCTTTGTTCAATCTCTCCAATTCGTATTGAAGAGGGTTAGAGGATAGCTCAGCATATGCAGTTGTTGCTTGTCTCCACATGCTTCAATGTATCATTTTCACTTGCCTTACTTGCTCCCCTTTGCAGAAGTGGTCCCTTCTCTGGAAGTGTATCAACCGTTGAAGATGACTACTCGAGAGCAACGCTAGGTAAGCAATCAGGAATAGATTCCAGGCAGTCGGCTCCAGATCGGAAAACTGACTCCAAGTGCCGGCTGATTGCTTCTTTCACTTTGCCATGCGAGTAAGAACAAGGACAAAGAAAAAGACAGGGAAAGAGCAAGATATGAGATACTTTTGCTTTTGACCTTGATGATATGAGATACCTTTGCTTTTGAATAAGCGGTAAATGAATCAGCACATGTATTTGTTGTGCTTGTCTCCACATGCTTCAATCGACCGTTTCCTCCTGGGTCATCTGTACTCCTAGCATCTGGTATCATCTTTGGGGAAGAAGAAAAAATTGAGTATTTCGAAAGGCTTTGCTGGGAGTGTGCCCTCAGAGGTGAGGAAGAGTTGGGCATTTTCTTCAGGTCTGCCTTGCCATAAAAGATGAAGGTCGACATATATAGGGATTTCCCAATAGCAAGTGGTGGTACTGTTCTTTTACCCTTGTCGACAAACGTTTTGATCCCGCCAATCCGGCTTTTTGAAATAGTGACGACTCTTCGATCTTTGAATACGCCTCTTTGATTTCTGAGCAGGCGCATCTTCGATTTCTGAATGACGCCTCTTCGATTTCTGAACGACACGTAGTAGTGCGGATGCGGCTCTGTCAGAGATCTTTTGACAAAGTTGCACGCGTTTTCTGAAAAGCAGAGAAAGCGTCGCCGAACTTTGCGCTTGTCGGCAAAAGTGTGTAATTGCGATGATGACCTCCACGTGTTTTTCAACTTTGTCAGAGATCTTTTGACAAAGTTGAACGCGTTTTCTGAAAAGCCGAGAGATCGTCGCCGAACTTTACGCAGGAAAATCCGGCTCTTTGAATCGGTGGTCGTGGCGCCTTGGCTTTTTATAGAGGTATCGATCACCACCAACATACACACTCTGAAGATTGCCCATTCTTGAAAATTGACTCCGGCCCTTTGAGATTTAACTCCATCCACCCCTTCTCTTTGAACACCTTTGAAAAAAATGACTAACTCATCGAACCTTTGCTTAGACTTGAGTTTCAGCAGCGATCCGGTTGCGCCCCGTCAAGGTAATGTATGGCGCCCTTCTTTCTTATCTTCTAACGGTCCTCTTACAGGTGAAGACTCCATGATGACGGATGCAACAACAGCTACGATAGTAGCTAGGAACCTCCTCACTCCTAAGGATAGTAGGCTGCTTTCAGGACGGTCCGATAAGTTGGCCGTTCAAGAGTCCCTCGCTCTCAGTGTTCAGTGTGCAGGCTCTGTGTCCAACATGGGCCAACGCCTACTTGCTCGCTCCCGTCAGGTTGAATCGTTGATGGCAGAGGTGGAAAGTCTCAAGCAAGATATCAAACAGCTTAAGCACGAGAATAGAAGTTTGCACGTGCTTGCCAACAATTATTCGTGCCAACAATTATTCGACGGGCATGAAGAGGAAGCTTGATGAGCTGCAAGAATCTGAAGGTCGGATTCAAAGTGACCGTCAAAGGCTTGCTGCTTATCTCCAGAGGCACCTTTTTCCTGGGTCATCCAACGTTCCACCAAGTATTGTGGCCTCGAATGATCTAGCTCCGATGCTTCCCGCTTCGATGCCTCCCGCTCTGATGCCTCCCGCTCCGAGAGTTTTGCCAAGTAGTGGGGCTTCAAGCAAACAACCTTTGTGAAAGTTACATTCTTTTTATTTTTTATTTTTTATTTATTTTTTATTTTTTTTTTCATCAAACGGCATGGAATTGATCTCTGAATGGAAGGTGATACTTGAAATGATCCGGTAATGGTTTAAATTCAAGATTGGATGCCTGAATCATTAACAACATGTTAGTATAAAAGAAAATTGAAATTGGAGGAGGTGGCTTACTTATGTGATCCAATAAGAACTCAAGAATAAACACCCCTTCTTTGAACGTTTCAGGGACTTTGCACTTGGTCATATTTGATGTGAGGATTGGTCATTGTCTTGTGTCATAAAATTCAACTTCTTTGGGGTTGTTTATCTCAAGAACGTCCTCTTTGATGAATTCATGAAATTCCCTACTTTTCACCTTTGGAAGGGCTTCCAAGGTGTCTTTTTCACTTTCTTCTTCCTTGGAATTCATGAACCTGCAAGGAATAGGGATATTAGGTGGAACGGGGTTAGAACTAACTAAATTTGGAACAACCTTACTTGATTTAGATGGCGTAGGAGCAATAGGTGCCTCCGGTAAAGGTGTTTCCACCCTTGCCGTGGGTTGGGTGTATTCCTCTTCCTTGTGATTTGATTTTGATGGTTGAGGGTCCGTTCCAATCTCCTTGTCACTTCTCAACATGATTTCCTTGGCAGTTTCAAATTCTCCCTTCGGATTTGCAATGGTTGAACTAGGGAATTCACCTTGGTCTCGAAACTGTCCTACGAACTCCGCGATCTGCCCAATTTGCTTTTCCAAGTGGTCCAACCTTTTGTCTTGTTTTTCCCTCTCTTTGTTTTGAGTTTGGATTCCCTGCGTCAAAGTAGTAAGTAATTGAAAAATCTTATCATTATCACTTGAATTACCTACATTGCTTTGGGCAGGTTGTGGTGGCTGCACAGGCGTTGAATATAATTCCTCATATGGCGGCCAATATCCTTCTTCTTGAACATGTTGAGGTTCCCACCACATAGAGTTTGAATGATCACTCCAATCTGAATTGTAAGTATTGGAAAACACGTTATTCCTTGATTGAAGATCAAATGTACCAACGCTTTGCATTTGGGACCTTTCCATGAGCTGTGACAAAAGAGAAGCATTATCAAGTGCCATGTTGTGCTTCTCTAGTACCTAAAATCAACAAACAAAACACAAATAAAAAACTAAAACTAAAATACATAACAGAAGCGAACAATCCAAGAGATTAGCAAATTTGCTAATCCCCGGCAACGGCGCCAAAAATTTGATGCGAGAATTATACGCACACAAATTAAACCCTCTTTTTGTCAAATTGTAGTAAGTATGTAAGTAGGGATCGTTCTGGACCGGGGATTAGGAGGGATTGTTAATCACTTGGATTTGACTCAAAACGTAAAAACACAATATAAAACACTATACTAGACTCAAAGAATGCAAAACTAAACTTTAAAACACTAAGACAAACCAAAAGACTCAAAACAAGTTCAAAAGACTCAAAACTGCCTAAAAACACTAACTAGGCAGTTTCTGACCTTAAACCCAATTTTGGACGAAATTAAGTTGTAACTTGATTCAAAACACTTTAAAACATAAACTAAACAGATTTTAAGCACTAAAGAACAAGCAAGTAAAGGGGGGTTAAGGTTTTGACGAAACTAAATTAAATGGACAGATTGCAATTAAAACAGAATGTAAATATGAAATTGATGAAATGGAATGAATGGATGCTAGCCAAGGGGTTCATCTCCACACATGTTACACTTGCATAATAAAATGATTTCCAATTGCCTTTCAATAAACCATGAATTCTCAACACCCCAAGTTAACCGTGATGCACTAATTAACCTTCAAATCTTCCTAACGTTATTGAATTGGATGATTGCATACGACAACCCAAAACATTCCCCACAAGTCCCCTACATGATTGCATAATAGAGATACAAGCAAGAATCATTACGCTCTATGAAAATTATAAGTGTTGACGAGGCATTCGTTACTATGGAATACGCATGAAACTTATGCCAAGAATTCGTTTAACGCGATTGTTTATAAGCAACCTCCACTACTTGTAAATATAAGTTCGTAACTATTAGGTGAAACTCACTTATATTCTAGTGTCGTATTCATGCATGAAAATTAAGCGTGCACTTTCAATAAACATACATAAATAAGTTATCAATCAAACAGTTAAACAAATTGAATCCACAACTTATGAAACGCAATTAGAAGTAATCAAATAAATGCAAGCATAAACATATATTTCGAATCCCCCCTAGCCAAGGGGGGGTTTAGTTCCTCATACGTACAAAACAAAGAGAATTGAAATTAAACATTAAATTCAAAGGAAAAGAAACACCTAAACATTCCAACAACTCAAACTTGAATTGTATGAACGTTTAGGCCCGCTTCTCTTCCTCTTTGTTGTAGCACAAGGTCTAAGGTGAGTTTTGGGGATTATGGATGATGTAGAATGATAGGTTTTGTGTATGAATGGATGGGGAGTGGTTGGAATGGCTGAATGGATTGATGGGGAAGGCACGGCACAAGGGGGATGTTTTTTATGGTGTTTGGATTAGTAGGGAACCACGGCCAAGGGGATGTTGTTGGTGTGAATGAATGATTTTCTGAAATGGAAGAATGAATGAATGTTGTGTGAAGTGTGTATGGTTTTTATAGGGAGATGAATGGATGGGAGAGGGAACATGACAGCTAGGTTAAGTGAATGCATGTGCAAAACAGCTAGGTTAAGTGAATGCATGTGCAAAGCTGGAAATGGGATGGGAACTCATGGCATTGGCAGATTTTGATGTGTGAATGGGAATTTGAATGTTTAAGAGTGCATGTGGGTGAATGTGTGGCTGCATGGTTGAATGATTAAAGTGCATGTGGGTGGAAATGCATGTGGAATGGCTGATTGTTTATGATGATGTGCACAGCAAGGTTGGAGAAATGATTATGGATGCCTGTGTTGAATGATTTCTTGGTGAGGGATGTGGAGTGGCTGGAATGATGAAAGAATAAAGGGTGCATGTGGGTTGGAAATGTGGCTGCAATGATGAGAGATTATGCACGGCAAAGGGTGAATATGAATGCATGTGGCTGATTTAAAGAATAGGAATGCATGTGATTAAAAAGTGGGAGATGGAATGGGATGCACGGCAATGTTGTTGTTGGTGTGTTATGCATGGCATGGTTGGGATTGTGGTGCAATGATGGAGGAATAAGTGCATGTGGCTGAGATGGTTTGATGAATGAATGTGTTTAAATGGTTTAAAACAGGAAACAAAGCCCTTCCTTGCATGGCAAGGAAGGGAGACACAAGGAAACACACGACATTGTCCTAAGGTTGCAAGGAATGTTGTTTTTGTGTTCTAAAATGCGTAGGAGTCTTCAATGATGCTCAAACATAAGGTCTTTTAGGATTTAACTTTCCTACTTCAAGTCTTCAATTTCGTCCATCCTCTTGGCTCCAAGCATATGATATCCATTCCAATCTCTAATTTGCTCCAAAAGGCTCCAAAAGGCATCATTTTGCATACGTTGCCCTTAGAACCTGAAAACACACAAAAGAAGCATAAAGGACTAAAATAACTAAAGAAACATAACGTCAATGCACGAGAACAAGCCATTTAAGTCGCATGAACATGCTCCTATCAATAATTCATGGGCAAAGATTTAGCGAAGTTCTTCCGAAAGTATAGCATCAAGTAGCACATGTCCACGTCGAGATATCCTCAAGGCAATGGACAGGCCGAAGCATCCAACAACACGTGAAGGGAAAGTGGCCAGACGAATTCCCTGACATATCGCACGACCAAACGACGAGCAACCAGTGAGACTCATTTCTTTTTGGCATTTGGTTCAGAAGCAATCATTCTTCCCAAATGTCATCGTGCCAAGTATCAGCACTCTACTGCCAAGCATTGAGTAGAACAGTAAGAAGATGGCCACAAGTTTAGATTTGGCAGAGGATAAATGCGAGCAGACCATCACTTGTATCATAGCCTACTAGCAGTAGCTCATCTCTAACTACAACAAAAGGGCCAAAATTCGGCAGTTCCAACCCGGACGTCTAGTCCTAAGAAAAGCCTTTATCACTGCCCGCAGAGAAGGCTCCAAAAAGATGGATCCCATCTGGGAAGGTCCGTACAAGATTAGCAAAGTAGGCGGCAAAGGTAGTTACACCCTCGCAACCATGAATGACAAAGAGATCGAAAAGCAGTGGAAAACCTACAATCTGATGAAGTACTATATGTGACCTCTGGCCACATCAAAACTTGAAGATTGATGCAGCTCGACGGGCACTACCTCGTAAGCTGAGAACTATCTAGTTGTTATGTAGTTCCTACCTTACAGCTAAGTTCTTGTTCGTTTCACTTGTTTTTCAATAAAGAATTCATAAGTAATCTACAACTTGGTTCAACTGAATGCTTACAACAACTGATCACCCCTGCACTTCAAAAAAAGACCGCGTCTTTCTGAATGACTCATGGCAGGAATTGCGCCCCCCGAGGAACCAACCATGCTATCCAGTGCGAGAGGGTAAACCAATTACCTAACACCCATCTGGGTCTGCTCTCCAGTGCATGAGGATAAACTAATTGCTCTTTAGTGCGAGAGGGTAAACCAATTCCCTGACACCCACATGGGTCCGCTCTTTAAGGCGGGAAGATAAACTTATACTCCGAATATCCAGACGTGGATGAGCCGGGTTACCCTTGTATAGCTAGGTGCACGATGGCTTGCACTGGGATTCCTAGAAGTGGGTACAATCGTCTTTTTCAAGGCTTAGCTAACTGAAGCCTAATCTGCGAGGAATCGAGCCTCATAGATGGATGCGGCACATTATGCAATACGCCCCATGGACGGCTACCTTGAAACTCTAAAGCTGTTATCGAGTGCATTAAGGTAGCCTACGGTTTCCAGAAAACTGCCTATGGCTTACCCTTCGAGCAGTAAAGCCATGGTAGACTTATACAACCACACATTCTTGTGAAAGGTAAAACAAGCTAGCGTGCATATACGAAGCTTTATCCACTGTCGACATGCGACATAGTCGATAAGCTTTACCTCTGCCAAGAACATAATGATCGATTAGATCTACACTAATTCCTAAAGTGTTGTGATATTTGCTATGCAATCCATTCGTTACATAAAGAGCAAAGAGTTCTTTCAAACCTTTACTTATGAAATTCCATACAACCACGTACTTTTGATACAAAAGGTTAGCGAATTTCATGACCTAAAAATCTTTAGTATGTTGTGATGCAGGCCACACAACTCAAACGATTGAAGAAAGCCAAGGTTAACAATAAGCGGTCACGCGAACTTGTCTGCTTCTGTAAGTAAGGTGTCCGGCTATCGACCCTATGGTTAACAACCTTGCAAAAGTTCTACACCAATACATATGGCTGCATAGGCTATGTGAGCATGTCTGCTTATAGAAAAGCAGCACGCTTGCCACTGGTCTAAAAGTCAAAGGTTGGGCGTAAACAAAAGACGTGAAGATGAAGAAAAACGAAGGAAGCAAGTTTATTAAATTTTCTAGCAAAATTGATAAACAAATAGCAAAGGCTGAAAGAGTTCAAGCAAAACAAAAGCAACAAGAAAAATAAAGAAAATCCTAAAAGCTACTAAGAAGACTACCCTTTAGCAGCTTAGATATCCCACGACTACTCGGCCACTACACTTTCAACAGCCGCAACGTTCTCAGTAGTGGCATCATCCGGCGCTTCACCCCCGGCTGCTCCAACTTGGGCATCAACCTCTCCAACTACTTCACCAACGAGAGCCTCAAAAGTAAAGGCAAGCAAGTCTTCGGGAGAAATAGAGAAGGCTTTGAAGTCTTTCCTAGCAAACTCGAAGTTAGATGACCTACCAAAGAGATGATCTACATAACCCAGCTTGTAGAAATCGACCTGACTCTGAACAAGCGAAGCTTTCTCACATTTCAGTTGCATGTTCTCCTCGAGCAGACCAATATGGACGCGCCGCAGCTCATCCACTTCTTTCTTCAAACTTTCGTTGATCTTCAGCGTACCTTGGAGTTCCAACACTTGGGGTTCAAGCCTATTAATGACCTTCTTGAAGTGGATCACTCGGTTATAAGCAACAATCAACTCTTTATCCTTTGCATAAGTAGCGAAACAAAGCTAAAAAATGGCACTCTCAAGATCTTGAATCTAAGGTATGTAACATCTGATCTCCTTCTCTGCACTTTGACACTTAACTTGGATCGCATCAAGCTTAGTCTTCAAGTCAACGATTTCTTGGCGAACGGTCTTAAGCTGTAGAGAAGTGGGGGTAGAGATATTAGACCCTTTCAAAGCGACGAGCTCATATTCCAACCTCTTGATCTTCTCAGCAGAAGAATAAGTTTCCGCTACCATAGCCTTTGCCACCTCCTTGGCAGCATTGGTATCCTTTTGGTCAAGGAGCATAGACCCAGCTGCCAGAATAGTTGTCTTCTGCATCATGGTAAGTAGGGCAGTCTTCCTATACTTGGTCGTATGCTTCGCAAAGGAACTTGGGCTCTAACGCCATCGACAAACTTGGTACAAACGTCTATGTCTTCAAGCAGATCTGGTTTAAAAAAATGCACAGATCTCAGCAGCCTCCCTAGAAGCAGGCTTAGTGGATTTCTCATGTCCACGTGAGCAGTCTCCTTCTTCCCAACAGGCGAATTAGTCTTAGCATTTGGGGGAGTAGGCCTTGGCGCCACTTTACACCTGCTACCATTTCCTGCGAGCAACCCAACAGGCGTGGGGGCATTTGTGGAGTCAAAAATAATCAAGAAGAATATGAAGACGACATGTGGATTTTTTGGGTAAATAAGACAAAATTACCCTCGAGGCACACCAGAACTCCCACGCGCAAGTAATGGACAATCACGACTCAATTAAGGTCAAAAGTAATCAAAATAGGTATTTATTCAAAAACTATTTCATCCATCCTCATCAGATCTTCCCCACAAGGTAACCCTCAAATATTCATTCAAATTAGGAGTAATTACCTAAATTAACTGGTTAATTTCCTAATTCATTAATTAATTTTCTAATTGATTGCAAGGCAAAAATTTGCATCCACAAATTTTTGATTGTTGAAATGAAGAAATTAAAAAATTGACAATATATCAATCATACATTAGTAGTATAATGAAAATAAAATGCTAGTTAGACCAATTTTTTAGACCACATATCAAACCATGTGACATGTGTATAATAAGAAATAATCATATTAATTAACACTTGGTAATAATTCAATCATTAAAAATCATGTCATTTAATTTACAAAATATGATTTAAATTGATGATCTTCTTAACATTACTCATGATAATATAAAGACGAACTACATATTTGTACCATCATAGGTCCCATCTAACAATATGTAAAAAACAGGTCATTCTAACAACCAAATGGCCCGAATGTCAAAACTAGACCATTTCATCCAAAAGACAGGTTGGGAGGTAAAATGGGTGTGTGAGAGAAAACAACCCCTTTTTGCTTTCTTCTTCTTAATGATATGTGCGCCTCAATGGGTGTGTGTGAGAAAACAACCCCTTTTTTGCTTTCTTCTTCTTAATGATATGTGCGCCTCAAGAAAGCTGAAGTCTCCAGAAGCTGAAGATGATAAGGTGAGCGAAAGCTGCTGCTTATTCGTCTTAGAAAAGTTCTTCATAGTTGGTTGTAAGCCCAATGTGATTACTTTCAGCATTCTCATCCACGAGATTCTTGTTGACAATAGAGATTCTGAGGCAGCAGGACTTTTAAAAAAATGGTGGATGGAGGTTGTAAGCCTGATATGATTACTTTCAATAGAGCACAAGGTTTTTGTACGACGGGTAACAATAATGCAGCTATTCAATTGCTCAGAAAGAAAGAAGAAAAAGGTTGTAAGACGTACATCGTTGCTTATAACACAATCATTGATAGTCTCTATGTCAATGCATTGAAATCTTCTCGAAAATGATTGGTAAGGGTGTTGCCCCGAACGTCATTATGTGTACCTCTGTGATTCATGGAGTTTGTAGATAGGTGAGTGAAATGAAGCTACATTGCTGAACAAAATGGTGTGCAAAATATTTTTCTGGATTTTTTCACATTCAATGTCTTGGTTGATGCATTTTGTAAGGAAGGGATGGTTGTGGAAGTAAGGAGCGTGATTGAAATTATGATACCGAGAGACATTGTGCTTAATACCGTACCCACAATTCACTCATGGATAGTTATTGTCTGCGAGGAGAATGTTGAAATATCCCACATCGACCGTATCTATGAGAAAAGAAGAGTTTAAATATCATAACCCTACTCTAATTAACGCCGAGGTCTTTTGTGATAAAACCTCACACCTGACGGATTGTGCAGATAGTAATTACCAAGTTCGGGACAATATCAGTGTTGTTGGAACCTTTGATAATTTTACATAGTATTAGAGCCGGAGAGTAGGCTAGTACTATACTTCCACGTGATGGGTGGGTATGATGATCCAGAAAGACATTGTTCCTGATACGGTTATGTACAATTCACTCATGGATGGTATTGTCTGCTAGGAGATTTGAACAGAGCAAAAAAGGTGTTTGATCAAATGATTAGCAATGGCTCTGTTCTTAGTGTTGTGAGTTATTTCGCATTGATTCACAGATACTGTAAGCAAAAAAGGGTAGATGAGATTAGCATGCTATTTCAAGAAATGTGTCTGAGGGGACAACTTCTAAATACCATAACATATATTGTTCTAATGGATGATTTGTGCAAAGAAGAATAGAAGAGGCACTAGTTCTCAATTGTTCTTGCAATTGGGTGAAGCGGCTTTCTTGCGCACAAAAACTTGCTTCAATAGTGAAAAATTGATAAGGCAATTGGTAGGAGGACATGTGGCATGGCAGCTGCCCCTGCCAATTATTGCAAGGGCAGGCGCCCTCAATTGCACCAGCAAACAACCATGGTCCCACCATGTGAAGAACATATGTGCCAAATAGAGCAACATTCCTGTTCTGCTTATTAGTTGGACTTCCAAATGTTAATTTGGTGAACAAAAGGGTATAAATAATATTAAATTTATATATTTTATCCTGCCACTTGCATCTTTATCGACTACCAAGATTTCTCTAAATGTATAAAATTACTAAAAAATACCTAAAAATTCCAAAAAAAATAAACCCAAAATTTTGTTTACAAATACCCAACCACATATTGTCACATCCCGGCCCGGTCACGTGACGGCCAACACGCCTTGATTTCGGTTGGGGTGTGTCACATATTAAAAACATAAATTAAAAAAATTAAAAAATTAAAAATATATTTGTAAATAGTAATTGTCCTTACCCTTTACTCCTTTCAAACTACTAAACGCATAAAGACAATTATTGTGTAGAGTGAAAAATAAGGCAATTTTTATTGCCCTTGCCCTCCAATTGTCATTGCCCTCCCCCAACCAAGAGGTGAAGATGCTCTAAGATGCAATCTTGTGGCCAAAATCCAGTTATGCATATTTGTGGTGTTTGACTGACTAGACTGTCTAAAAACAAACAAGCTGGGATGGCAATGGAACTTTTTAGAGAGATGGAACACAAGAAGTTGGGTATGAGTATTGGAATTTACAATATTGGCATCGAGGGTTTGTGCATAGCCCAAAAACATGAATCTGCGATGGATCTCTTTTGTGGTTTACAATCAAAAGTACTTTAACCTAATGTGAGGATGTATAATATGATAATTGTTGGACTCCTTAATGGAGGCATGATAAGAGAAGTAGAAAAAGTGCTTAGAGAAATGAAAGATAAAGGCTGTTCTCCAGGTGGTTGGACATATAACATGATCATTCGAGGGTTTATTCGTAACAATGAGACATTAAGGGCAATGGAACTTTTTCGCGAAATGGTGCAGAAGGGTTTCTCTGCAGATGCATCAACCACATAATTGATCGTTGATTTATTGTCCATATATAAAGTAAATCCCGCTTTGTTGCCATTGATAAAAGAATGATTAATTATGTGGTTAGTTCCAATCTTTGAAGCAGAGCCTTCTCAGTATTCCAATGACTTTTGAAGCTGCTGGACCTTTGTTAAGTCATGCAGGTATTATGTATATAATTTGTGAGAGAAGTCCATCAATTACTTTGTCATTCTTATGGCTGCAAAAGCATGTGGTTAATTCTGTAGATTTGATTTCAAACTTCTGATAGAGCTAATATTTCTTGTCACAGGAAAGTTATTGGTTAACTACTTTATATTACATGCTACTCTCTTATTTAAATTACCAAATCCCGCTTGTGGTTGTTGAGAATGAACCCCACATTGATAAGATGAAGGACCTTACATAAGCTTATAAGAGATTGGGCTACTCTCCATATTGCCAATTGGTTTTATGGTGGAACCCCTCAACTTTCTTTATGGTATCAGAGCAGGTTATCCTAATTGTGAAGCCTAACGGCCACACACGACCCACGTCAAGGCTGGTCTTTCTCAACGTGGTGTGGTGTACAGCACACAAAACCTTTCGATATAAGAAAGGGCCGTTCACTTGAAAGAAGAGAAGAAAGAAAGGAGGTCCGATGTGTTGTCCACGTGCTAGGCTTGAAAATTCACCATACACAAGGAGGCGTGTTGAGAATGAGTTTCACATTGATGGGATGAGAGACCTTACATGGGTTTATAAGAGGTTGAGCTACTCCCCATATTTCCAATTGATTTTATGGTGGAACCTCAACTTTTTTCAGTTTTTATAGTTTTCTTGCTATGGTTACGGTAACGTTGCAGTAAGAAGTTACCGCACGTATGATTTCTCACTTCTTTGGAAGGTAACCGTTTCTTTCTATCAAGTACTTTTCCCAGCATTTCTCTCACTTTCGCGTTCTTTCTTTCTTCATCCGTGCGTTAGGAATATGACATAAATACGGTGGCTGAGGTGTGGAAGAATACCACCAAGGATATTGCAGATTTCCTGTTGGGGAAGTACTTATCTAAGCCTCCGGTGTATCACTTTGGCGTTCTGTACCAATAATAGAATAACATGTATAGTAAAATTTTCACATGACATAGCAACTATGGGATCCCTATGGTATGTGTAAACTATTGCTTCAAACTAGGGGCCTTTTACTAATTCAAAGCAAATTGCCCAATACTGTCTTTTTATTTATTTCAGGAATTGCCAAATATTGTCAAGCACAAGAAACCATCAACATGCTTGTGGGTTGAGAAGAAAATTACATAATGAGGCATGCAACTTTAAAGTTAAGCAATGAAGCAATAAAAAGTGTGTGATAATGTAAACGCCTTAACAACTTAAAAAATGCAATTTCTATGCTGCTTTTAAAAGTTTATTTCATAAAACGGAGGGGAGCCTTTAATGTATTTTTTCATTTCTCATAATTTTCTCGTTAGTTTTAAAAACTACATTGTTTAACCTCTTGTGTTTCACTCTCTTTGGGGGAAGTGACTACCACCATCTTCTACTACCACTGCATCTGCCCTCATTGCAGCTACCACCACACCACAATCCCACCGCCAATTTCATCACCAACACCCTCACAACCACCATCGCTGCCTCCGCTACTGCCACTGCCATAGTTGCCTTCAACACTCCACGCCCCCACCCCACCATACCATGATTGGTCTCAATCCATTTTGCACATAAAAGTTTGAACGTCAAGTACATTTTAGTCATCATACACATGTATTACAGTTCAAAACTTAATATAAGTTGTCTATATATATCTCACATAAGTACACTAGGATTTCTTTTAAGACTTTACAGTACTGGATACACACTTCATTTATTTAATTAATACAATTAATTCACTAATCCGACTGCGAACACGGATGGCAAAAACCTTCACTATCATCTCAGTTCGGAATGAGCTTGAAAGGAGGCTTAACAAGAGCTGGTGCTGGATCATATCGCCCATAGTCTTTGGTGTTAGCTCTAAGCAGCCTTTCATGGATTCTGGCTACTTCTTTGTGGTTCAATGGCTTCCCTAACATTTCCTACGGCGTGAAAATCAGAAAACGAGTCAGAGGCAAAACTTAAAATTTCTGTACAAGTAATACTAATTAATTAGGAGGAGGAGGAAGAGGAAGGAGATCATAAACACCAGAATTTCTGAAGCCTTTCTAATTACAAACCTCTGTAGTTGCATCCATTTCTTTGGCAAACTTGTTGGCAAACATCGATTTTCGACCTGCAAATGCAGTTCTCATATCATGCATATTAGTGAAGGTGAAATCTCCTTTTCGCTTGCATAAATTAATATCTTGTTGCACAATATTTCTGGCTAGAGGAGTCTATCTATTATGGCTACTCAGACGTAATAAGTATTAAGCAAAAGATCAAATCAATGCAAATTAGCTACATTTTCATAAACATCGTAAATAAGGGGCTGCTGGTGCACTAGCTCCTAATTATGCATGAGGGCATAACTACAAGAAATTAGTGTTTTGCGAGGATGCTTTTGGTTACTAAAAATTGCAATTCTTGTCGTTAATTGTTTCATCACTGCAGCCCTTTTTTCTTGTATATATGCGTATCTTTATATATATATATATGTGTGTGTGTGTGTGTGTGTGTGTGTGTATAAACAGACATCTCTGACAAAGCAAGGATTCACATGACTAATTAAAACCAAAGGCTGCAGCGGAACACTTAACGAAAGACAAACCTGCTGCAAAAGCGGTTGATAAAAATGATGCTGAAATCAGAAGAGAGAGGATGCTGAACTTCTTGAGGAACATGAAAGCCATGTTGTTAAGCTACTTTGTTATTCTTGTTTCTGTCAGAAACGTTTTGTTATCCTTTAAGATGAGAGAATTTTAATGGACCAAATGATATATGCTTCCTACAACTTAATGCAAAGGAACATCAAATCGTCTACTTAGAGTGGAATTCCTAGAGATAAACAGAAAATTGACAGTTAATTATAAATTAATAAAAGCTTTATCCTTTTTAGCTTTGAATTGTAACGAAAAGGTGACATTGACCACTTTCCTGTTGTTGGGGGCACTAAGTCTAAGAAGTTAGTGGACTTTAGGGCTGGGTTCGGTTTTTTTCGGTTCGGTTTTTTCTCAAAACCGAAACCGAACCGAAATTTCGGTTCGGTTCGGTTCGGTTCAAATTTTTTTCGGTTTTTTTCGGTTCGGTTTTTTTTCGGTTCGGTTTTTTTCGGTTCGGTTTCGGTTTTTTTCGGTTTTTTTTTTTTTTTTTTTTTTTTTTTTTTTTTTTTTTCTTTCTCCCTCCAAAATTATTAAAAAAAAAAAAGGAAATATAAAAGTTCACATTCATATTAATAGGCTAGGCGGAATGAAAAATAAGGAGGAGGAGGGTTAGGGTTGTTTTGTTAAAAAGATTAAAAAATTAAAAAAAATCTCACAAATCCTGGAGGCATGAGGGTTCGAACCCATGCCTCCATGCTTGTAAAGTTTCACTGAAACCAACTTGGCAACAGGTTCTGTTTTGTTATGATTGTATGACTAAACTATTTATAAATATTCAAAAAAATTATATATATATATATAAATCGGTTCGGTTCGGTTCGGTTCGGTTTCCGAGCCTCAAAAACCGAAACCGAACCGGTCAGATTCGGTTCGGTTCGGTTTGACAATTTCGGTTCGGTTTTTTTTTCGGTTCGGTTTTTTTCGGTCTCGGTCCGGTTCGGTTTTCGGTTTTTTTCGGTTTTCGGTTTTTTGAACCCACCCCTAGTGGACTTATATAGTTAATTAAAAGAATAGTACTTAATGTATGACCCACAGTGGAAATTATCATGAAACCCCTAAATATCTTGGCAAAACATTGTTTATAACTAGCAATCAAAGTAATTATAAACTTTGAATATACAACAAAGATTTTTAAAAAGCAGCAAAAACACCAAGCCCAATAGGGCAATAAAAAAGAGCTAAAAACGGGAAAAACTATAGCGAAACCAGATTGAAAAAATCCGACATAAAATTTGGGACACCCCATCATGAATGACCATTTACGTTTTTCAGATTGCTGTACATGTTCAGTTCAGTTATGAGTAAACTCAAAAGGACTGAAATGGAAAATTTGGAAGGCATGTAGGCTGTGCTTGAATTAAAGAGAAACATTAGGTATAAAAATTGCTTTTATGGACGACCAATGCTTTCAATTATCTATAAAGACAAAGGCAACATACCAAATACCACTTAAAGGACACTCAACTGGTGGAGAATAAAGACAAGCATATCTGCACTGTAATATTTAAAATAATCCATCTTTCTTTCCATTTGGTTTCCAAAGTGGTGTTAGGGCAGCCTCTAACATAAGCAAGCCATTCCTACATTTGCCTTCAATAATTGGCCAACCTACTCCTTCCCTAATATCCGGTCAATTATCGTCTAATTTTGATCTTAGACTATGTTAGAATACCATATGATTAGTGGGAATGTGGGATGTTATGCACTAATTTGAGAAATTATAATTGAAACTGAGTGTGGGATATTTGTGATGTTTCCAATCAATCACTAAGATATCTCACTAGGATATTTGTGATGTTTCCCATCAATAACAACTATAGGTTAATTAAGTTCTTAAATTTCCCCCAAAAAAAAAAAAGTATAACGTTAATTATCATGTCAACATTATAAAATATTAACCCAAAATCATGTCTTATTTCACATATATATACATGTGTGTCACCCACTTTAACAACTAGTGGCAACTTTAATGTGAGTTATGCCAGTTGGTTAGATTAGTGTGTCCACATTGTTTACTCAAGCTCTTGCTCTTCCAAGTTTTAATCTCTCTTTCTTTGAATTAGAATAGTTTCACTTTGTAATAAAATAAAAAATAAAATAAACCTAACTAGTTGCAATTCATATTGCATTATTGGTTTTTGGTAGTAAAGTACTAAGAAGCATATGCAATGTAAATATTTCTCTTCTCTGTCACACTACTAACCAACTGTGTGTGTATAGGATAAGATTGTTTAAGTGCCAAATAATTGCATGGTTCATATATGGCTACAACCTTTGGTCATTAATTTTTATTTTTTTTTTCAATTTTTATATAATATCTCCTGAATCTCCTTTCAGAGATTGATTCTAACTTTTATTTATTTATTTACTTTGTTTATGTTTGATCATGGGAACATGAAATCTGAAAGGAGTAAAAATACATTTTAAAATAAATTATAAATCTTTTAGTGTTGATAATATCGTTTATTTATTTTTTTTGAAAAAAAAAAACTCTAAATAGCAATCAACAACCATCGACAAAATGAAAGAGCTTGTTAAAACAATTGTATCTAAATTGCAAAATAAATCTAAACCTGCCAAATGACCAATAACAAAATTCATACAATAAAATTAGTACCTTTATTTTGAAGTAAGCTAATATTGGATTCCAATAGCAAATTCAGCAATTCATTAGATTATTCCAATGTACAATAATGAATTATACTATTGTAGATGAGACTAACTTGTATTAGAGAATTTGTCAGGTTTGTGTGTCTAAATAGCATTGCCTATTTATCAATGACCGATTTAGTTTTAGGGAAATTTTATTTAAACTCATATAACCTCTTTCTACACCCATATTATTTTAATTAAACTATCAATATCTCTTTAAACCCAAATTTACTATCTACTCAATTCAATATGTGAACTTTACACCCATATAGAAAATAAACCCAAAATCAGTTGGAGACAACTCTGTTTCTAAAACTATTTTTTCATATTTGATTCTTAAATGTGCGAACTTGCTACTCCAATATTTTCTCATGAGAAAAGTGCCCATGCAAGAAGGTGATGATCTTCTCTTTTTTCTCGCTAGAGTAAAAAATATAGTCACATTGATATACATTGTTCTCATCTGTATAGGACAGATGATATTCATTGTCATCAATGTCCCAACCTTCTTTTGTTTTAGTGCCACAGAAAAACCATATTTGCTTAATGCGTCAATAATATGGTATCTGTTGTGTTGTTGTTCATTGGTTTAAATTGGAAATCATTGACAATTATTATTCTTGAATATATATCAAAGCAAAACTCGAGGACTTTATCAAAGTCGTGTTTGCTGTATTTCAAGTTGTTAGAAGTAAGAACAATTTTGCTAATTATCATTATGTTTCGGATTTGGACTTCACTTTTCTGGAGATGAATCCTTTTGCATTGGTTGATGGATGACACTGCTGCTTTCAAGAACTTCAAAAAGTACATTTCTTCACTTCAGTTGTTTATACCTTCTCTGTTTTTGTTATGTATATGCCAAGCTATTTACTAGTGTTTTAGCTTCATTATTTTTATGTTTCAGTTGGTGGCGGTATTGAATTCTCCCAATGCCTTTTGGAAGTGTTATGAGTCCTATAGAGAAATTTACTCACGGGCTAATAAAGACCTTCTTTGCAAGCATTCTACTTTTAAACTCTTAAAAAATTAAAATCAAAAGAAAAAAAACCTTGCATAATTGGTTTATATCTTATTAGTTGGAGGATTTGAAACTTCAAAATCATCATCTGTCGGTCAGAATGAACATATGATAAAGATTGAGTGATGATATAGTTTGATTATTGAGTGTGGATTTATTGATAAATTTAACTTTTATTATAAATTTCATCTTGTTCTTGATGGTAATTATTCAATAGGATAAAAAAGACAATTCACATTTAAAATTTAAGTTTGGTGTAGAGTGAAGTTATATGGGTTTAAATAAAATTTCCCTTGAATCCGAGATTATTTTGTTTTGCAAATGTATCAAATAAAGTAACCATGTATGTATCAAATAAATCAACGGCCTCTTTACATATTAGCCTAAAAATATGGATACTTTGAAAGGAAAAATTCCCTTTTATCTATTACTATACATACAATAGGAGAAAGAAACTCTATTAATTTTAACACATTGGTATTGTCATGAATTTGTAATATTTCAATGAAATAAATGAGATGTTGTCTAAGGACTACGTAGCTAGTGCCACTACTGGAAAAAATAAATTGCGAGACGAACAAGAACTGTCTCCTAAAGCCAACAGTCTTGAAAATTTACCTGATGGAAGTTCGTAGGTCAAAATTTGTTGTGTCAACGTTATCGTAAATATATTTTCCCAACGGCAACACGATTCCATTGGTTAACTTATACTTACCTGATGACAATTGCGACGACAATCTGATGGGCAAACTTGCATTGACTGTTCCTTACCCGACGGAATGATGTTTAATCGATGAAATTTTGGTGATCGTGTCAACATTGGTTTTAAATTTCAATAGTTTAAAGCGGCGAAGGCTGTTGTCAAATAGGTAACACAAAATTATTAATTTATGCTCTACGTCCAATTTCATCGGTTTAGTTGAAGTAAACCGACGAAATGATTCGTCTTGTAAAAGTAATAAACTTTAAAAAAAAAAATTAACATATTAATTAATCAAACATTATTAATGTTTGATTAATTAATTTTTTTTAAATTCACTTATTTAATATTAAAATAGTACACAATTATTTAATTGAAGTAATTGTCCCTCGCAAATTAAAAAAATAAACAACTGTCTTTTGAAAAATACCCACAAAAAAAAAAAAAAAAAATAGTGAAAAAATTCTCATAGCCACGTCCACTGCTCCCTCCGATTCTGAAATTCATTGGGCGGATTGTTTAGAGCTTATTGATGACTTTCTTGATCAGCACAGTAGTCGCATAGCTTGAACATCCACACTTTGAAATGTGCCATCCGCAACCCATAAATTTAGTCAAACGTTTGCGGTTCACCATAATCAATATCGAACTCGGTGTAAAATAAAAAGAAAAACAAACAAACATTAGTTATAAAAAACAATAAATTGCAAATTATACATATAAAAAATTAAACTTAATAAAAATAATATGTGAAAAAAATAAAACAATTACCGAGAGTTGTTCCATTAGGTCTTGCTTTACATTCCGGGGGATATGGTTCCATTTGTGGATAGTAATAGGGCACCGGGTACGAATGAGTGCACGTATGAGGCAGTCAACATAGCTCGAACTTGAGGACATGTTGGACGCCTATGTCGTTCGTCATAGTCAATTTTGACTCGTCCATTGACAAGAACAATGTGCCTAGACATCTATTTAAATAAATAAATTAGACTTTTCAAAACCGCAATTTATAATATAACCAACAAATTAATTAAAATACAATAAAAATAAAATTACTATAACAACACCCATCCCACTCCCCAACCCCGTCCCCCTCCCATTCCCCGTGACCCTTCCGACCCACCCCGCCCCCCTCTCCACCCAACTCCTCCCCTTCCCCGTGCCTCCTCACCTTGCCGGTCACCCTTCCCACCCACCCCCTCCCCCTCTCCACCCAACTCCTCCCCCCAACTTCTCATTTCCCTGTGTCCCCTCACCTTCCCCGTCACCCTTCCCACCCATCCCTCCCCCTCTCCACCCAACTCCTCCCCTTCCCCGTGTCCCTTCCCATTCCCTGTCTCCCCTCCCTTTCCCATACCCATAACCATACCCATAACCATACATGACACACCCCGACCCAATAACACAAGTTATGAGGCTGTAATGTGTTGGCCGACACTAAATTGACCATATGACCCCATCCGGAGATGACGTCACAAGCCAACTTAATGACAAAGCCAAGCCCACTCGTCTCCACCAATGTTCTCCTTATTCTCGTTATGTCCTGAAGGGGTCGATAAAACAAAATGTGAGTGGGCTAGTTTTATTACAATTATAAAACCATCATTTAAGCATAATAACCCCTGTTTTCAAAACATACATAACGAAAGCTATATAATAATACTATCGCAATAGTAAAATCTCATTCATTAATATCATCAAAAAACAATCAAGTCAAATCCATAAATCATACCTTCTGTCAATCGATCATGCTAGCATCCACTAGCATAAGTATAGCAAGCAAAAAATATACTAGCATCAACTAGTTAATCTCAATACCGGTAATAATAATCAACCCTCTAGCGTTTACTATGACAAATATCACTTGCAAATAAATCTATGACCGAAGATAGCTATATGAAATATCACGTGATGACCATGTTGTGAAAATAGATCATTGAATATCCAAAGATATTATCAAATATCATCACAAGTCTCGTCAGAAACTAAAATATTAATATGCATCCGCATATCAGGCATATATATATATATATATGTATGTATATATATGTATATGTATATGTATGTGTATATGTATATGTATATGTATGTGTATATGTATATGTATAACGTACAAATGTTTTAGTTTTTCGAAGGGGTCCACTCATAGATAAATAGAGTGCCCCTTGCAAATAGGCTCATTGTCTGTATCCTTCTGATCCTCTAACAATCCTGTGATAATTAATATAAGCTAATACAAGTTTAAAATATCAACATATGGAACATTGTCCAAATCTACCTTTTAGGCTTTGAATTTGCACAAACGGAGGGCACCACGAGATTTAGAACACCGAAAAACCTGGGGGTTAGGTCTCGGGTCTGTCAAGCGCCACGGTGCTCCGATCACACGCCAACACGCGTCGCCTTGGTGCTGTCGTGCCGGAAAACACGTGCCGCCGTGGGTGCGCTGTTGTACTCACCTCCGCAGTTTGGCGAGTAGACGTCACACTCATCGTTGCCGGTGCAACATGCCAGAGCAGTGAGGGTTTAAGACTGTTAATGGAATATACCTTTGCCGTTGGATGATTTCGTTAGAGTTAACGGAATCCTAAGTTCTACCGTTAAACTTAATGTAGATCGTCACGGGCAGCCGTCCGCCGCCGGAGCCTCACTGGAAACTGCAAAAGTTGCACTGAGGGCTGTAGAGGGTGATTTCAGTCCCAAATCTCACGAATTTCTCATCAAAACTCACAGAAAACATCAATTAAAGGCTCAGGGATTTACTTTGAACAGATTTAAGAGGAGTGGGGGTCCAATCTACCTCGGACTCGACGGTCCTACCTCGGACTCGACGGATTTCCCTTGAAAACCCTCGCCGGATTCTGGAAATAGGAAACACATTGCATGCATGTCAAACCTTAGCAAATTCGAAATAAAATTAACATGCAAGAAGGTATCTAAATACCTAAGATTGGTTCGAGTTGTTCTCGAGCTCCAGAAATGACAAACTTGCCGGAGTTTGCTCGGAGAAGATGATCGAAAACTGGGCAATTACACCGAGAGACATGCAGAGGTTTATAGCACGAATAAACAGGTTTAAACCTCACCAAATTCAGTCCCAATTGAAAAATAAATGAAATAAGAACACTGCAGAACTCAAATCAACCTTGAACTCGACGACTGTCTGGCTAAAATTCAAAGCCGAGGCTGGGCATGTAGGTTCAGAATATAATCGAGTTAAAGCACATGTTTTCAATCTCAAAATTCGAAGAAACAAACAGTTTCAACACATTTAGATTGAAGGAAGAGCAAGAATCTCACCTGAGATCAAGAGCTAGAGCTCGAAGCTCACGGGTTCCATGGCAGTTCACTGCCCATCGCTCTGATGATGCATGAAAAGGTACAGACAGGTTCCTCTCGTCTCAGAGATGCTAAATATATGGTTTTCAAGTTCGATTGATGAAAGAGTGAAGGTGAGAGTATGGATAAGGCTCTCGGCTTAGAGAGAAAGAAAGTGTTCGAGACTTAGAGAGAGGAGTGTTTTCAGAAAATGGGAAGGGAGAGAGGCCGGAGTGGGCATAACCCCACTTAAAAAAAAAATTTCGGTGAAATTACAAATTTGCCCCTCACTAATTGTTATTTTACAATTAGGTCCCCTAAAGTCTTGATTCAAAATTCGATATCAACGTTAAACTAACGTAGGAAAAATAAGATTATGAAACTTAAGAAAGTACAAGGATATAAATCTCGAGTCATGCTCGATTAATTAAGGCACCCACTCGAGGTAAAATAGTTGTTTCACATATATAGGGAATAAAATATAATATTTTAAGGTATGGATTGTAACAATACAAGTACGACGACAACAACAACAACAAAATAATTATATAGTAACAACACCGACAACAACAACAATAAAATTCTATAACAACAACAACGAAAACAACAACAATGTAAAAATAAATTTGATATACCTTTCAGAGAGATGGAGAAAGACAGAGAGAAATGGGTGAGAGTGAACTTGAATGATTGACAGAAATGGAGGAGTCTCAGTTTAATATATGGGATAACTGGCTTTACCCAAAGGAAGTTCGTCAGGTAAACCAACAAGTTTTAAACACGTGTTTAGCCGTTTCAACTTCCCCGACAGAAGTCCGTCGGTTAAGCCTATATGTTTTTAACACGTGTTTGGGCAGTTCAGTTTACCCAACGGAAGATCGTTGGTTATGTCAAAATATTAAAAGCAGCCAACTCAAACATTTTGTCAGAAGAAAAAAACGTGGGAGAAAGATCCTAGCTGACGGAATGTTTCAGCTTTCGTCGGGTAAATCCAAAATTTGCAGGGACGTTCGATTTTCCTGAGAAAAAAATGAGGGGAGTTTTTAAATGTTTACCCAACGAACCAAAGAGTTTGAACGATGAACAATATTAGGTTTGCTCGACGATAGGACCTTCCATCGGATAAAAGATTTGAATTAGGATATCCATTATTTTTGTAAATTAAGATAATCAATTTTCAAGATTAGGGGTAATGGAAGTGTTTTTCAACCCTCAAATAGCATAATTTATAAAAATAACTTAAATCATGAGTAATATAGCCGTTCGATCGTGATGCTAAGTTTGTAACCGTCCAACATTTTCAACCGATCCCTAGTCCATCCAAGTGTATTTGTCATGATTGTTGATGTATACGATCTCATGCTATGTTCAAACAAGTTTGACGGTTGGATCGTCGAAAACATGTTTGCGGAGTTTGACTCCTGACAATGCAAGTGATTCAACCAACACTTAGTGTTTCCATCCATAACACCATTAGGTGAAACTATGATTGGGCCTGTTTACAACACTTAGTGATTCAACCAACACTTAGTGTTTCCATCCATAACACTTTGTGTTTCTAATCCCTATTGTAAGTATTTTTATTTCATGATTGGGCCCGTTCATTGTATTATTTTGGAGTCGGTTATTGTTTTGGTAAAAAATGGGAAAGTTTAGAGATAAAATGACCGTTGAAAATTACATTTAAGTTTGTAACCGTTGAATAATTTTGTCATGTTATCTAACATCGAAATATTTTTTTGTGTAATTTTTGGTGTATACGATCTCATAGTTTATATGAATAATACTAACAGTTGGATTGTCAAAATAATTATATAGAGTCCAACAATCGTATATGGATTTGGATATGTGCAATAAAGCCATGATCTTAAAAGACGGAGTCAAAATAATTATATAGAGTCCAACAATCGTATATGGATTTGGATATGTGCAATAAGGCCATGAACTTAAAAGACGGAGCCTCCGTTGGGTAAACTTAAAATATGTGCCTGAAAAATACCCTAAGCCCTAATTTATGCTTGAAAAAGACCTTAATAAATTACTCGACAAACTGTTTATCGTGTAATATATAGCGTAATGTTACTTAAGGGACGGAGATTCGTTGAATAAGAGTGCACATGAATTTCCAATTTTCATTTTATCCTTCGATTTTCCCTCAATAGGTAGAGTCTAAAGAGACACATCATCCCCAATCAACTCAACAATGCTAGCTAGGATCCAAGTCATCAGTACAGTCAGCAATTACTTAGTGTAGAAGTTTTGTTTGTTATAACTGCATTGTAACTAATCATAGTTTAAGGTTAATTACTTACATTAGTTAATATCTAATCTTTATTAGCTGACTTGTATAAATACCATCATGTAAAATCAATTTTAATCAATGAGAAACATCTTTCCAAATAGAGCCATACCCAACACATTGTCACATGCATTCTTCTCAATATGCCTGAGATCCGTAGTGTGTCTAATTTTCAATTTTGACCAATATTCTAAGTCAAAGAATATACCTTTTTTGGTCCAATTAAGATGTTCCACTGCTCTCGAACCTTCATCAAATTGGAGCGTATTCAACTTGGCGAATATTTCATCTCCAGATAATTCTCGTGGTCTAGTTCGATACTCTATTTTCCCATCAAAAGCTTATGGCTTCACACACCGCTCATGATTCTAGAGAAGCCACCTGCAGTGATCCAAGTAGCATACCCTTTCAGTGTGCCAAAAGAACAATGTGTCATCGCCGCATATTGGGCATGCCATATACCCTTCAGTAATGAAGCTGGACAACATACCATAAGCAAAGAAATCATTTTTGTCCACATTACTTCAACTCTCAAAGTGAACATTTCCCTCGTCGACTTGTCATACGTTCGTACACCATTTTTCCATAATTTTATCAACTCATCTATCAATGGTTGGAAATATACATCAATGGAATTGCTCGGAGATTTTGGCACTAGTATTAAAAGACTCATGATTGTAAATTCTTTCTTCATGCATCTCCAAGAGGGAAAATTATAAGAAAGAATGACCACCGGCCAATTGCTATGCTCAGTGGAAAATTTTCCAAATGAATTGAAACCGTCAAAAACAAGTCCTGGTCTTACATTCCTTGGCTTTACAACAAAATTAGGGTAGATTTTATCAAATTCTTTCCACGCATCGCCGCCAACTGAATGCCGCCACACGTCATCGTCAACCCGTCCCTCTTTATGCCACCTCATATCATATGCAGTATGGTTCGATATGTACATTCTCTGTAATCTTGGTGTGAGGGAAAAATAACGCACCTTATTTGGAATCTTGTTAATTTGATATCGAGGCTCATTTCACTTGGGAATTTGTCTAACTTCTCAAAGACAGTAGAACAATATACAATTGTTCTTCCATGCATGGATCTTGTCATCTCCTAAAACCGAGATCTTTCAAGATCTTTTTTGACCCAGAATGATTTAAAGGTGCATTTGGTTTTGGAAGCATATGTTTGAGAATATCCATCATCATATCGAAGTTTCAATTGGTAATATTACATTGGATTTTCATGTGCATCAACTCTACAACGGCTATAAGGACAGAAAAATATTCATAACCATGGTACAATTCTTGCTCAGCTTCCTTCAACAGTTTATCGTACTTATCAAGGTCAGTGACAACACCTCCTCTTCCATATTCAGTTCAACATTTGGAAAAAGCATCCTTCAAAATGTCCATCACTTGGTCATCATCAACATGACCAGATGTAGAAAGTTCATGAAAAATTATCCCACTGCCGAGACACTGGCATTGTAATGGGCGGTTCCCCATGATAAGTCCAGTTGCTTTAATTGTGTATCATCCCATTCGAATACAAATGATATTGGGCTTCATCCATTATCATCCACAAACAATTATTACATTTCACACACAGACGCCGAATACGGTTCTGAGCACTAACTCGGTTCCTTGCAAATTTAATAAAATCATCAATCCCATTCATATATTGCACAGAACTTCGATTTTGTAAATTAATCCACTCCTTGTCCATCGCTCTTGTATTGAGAAATTAAAGTCATCAAAATAATTTTAAATCTGCTTCCTCGCCCCTTTATGCTTCATGTTAAGATCCTATCCTATTCAAAATTGTACTTTATGTGTTACGGTTTGCAAATCACTTTACTATTTCCAAATGCAAAAAATTCGGTAGCATCTCCCCAGGTTCCCCAAGTGTATAACATGGATATTATAGACACTATGCACTCGAAGAACAATATGAGGATACAACAGAACTTTTCACAACCGAAACTTAGCCAAGCTCATCGCAAACCCTAAAAACATACTAGTGCACTCCCGAACTGTCTGAACTGGACAATTCAAGATTAAGTTAGATCGTAGAGCCACATACTGCATCTACATGCGTGTCCAACAAAATCTCAAATGGGTATAAGGTATATTTCAATTTTATTATACAAATTTAATCTACATTATTAACTTCGTATAAATGGAATGAAATTTTAACAATTTTCACACCACGAATTTCTACACTAATAATGCTGCACAAATTAAATTTCCCTAATCTCAGTAATGCTATACAAATTAAATTTCCCTAATCCACATATATTTCAAAAACAACAACTAAAAACTTCACATCCTACATAATTCAACATATACAAATATCACCACAAGTAAATAAATTTAGGCTTCCTACTAAAAACGAATCATAAATAACACATTCGAAGGAAAAAATAATGACAAACACAAAATAAACTAACCTTCAAATATTTCGAAGAGGAAGAGATGTAGAAAGATGCAACGAGATGTGTGTATGAGAGAGAGAGAGAGAGAGAGAGAGAGAGAGAGAGAGAAAGAGAGAGAAGAGATGGAGGGAGAAGCAGTTGGGGGGCTACAAAAGGTATAGCAATGAAAAAGGATGAAGGGGAAAAGGGGGAAGAAGGCCGCAGACTCTGAGCTAAAAGGTCACCTACAATTTACCCGACATAAGCATTCGTCGTTAGGATTTAAATACCTCGTTGGCAAACCTAAGCTTTTTACACGTCATTGATATTCTTTTCTAGGCTAGCAGTATTCTATACGTGACGGAATGTCCGTCAGTTGAATTTTATTTACTTGACAAACACGTTGTCCGCCAAATAAAACTATATTAATTGCGCGCCCAAACGTTTGCCTGACGGAATGCAGTTTACCTTAGAAAATTGTGCTGTCTCAAAAGACTACTCAGTAAACCTAAAGTGTTGACTGCACTAACGCTACGAACATGTGGTTTCATCGGGATAGAAGAGTTTAATTGAAGAAATTTGGCTTGTCCCCTAAAATTTGGGAGGGCAAGCCTTATTTTCTGGTAGTGTGTGCTGTTTCTAGCTAGCATTAATGCAAGAACCAACTTTTCCAAGTGGCGTTTTGTGAAAATTTTCAAATTATTGAGCTGGAAGCCAATAGCATGGTTTTCGTAGAAAGGAGACGAGTCTGTGTGGCTACTATAGTTGCTAACTTCAGCTTCGGTGGCTTCATGAGCCTTGCCCTCCAAGGGTGAACTGAGAAATTTTTAACTTATAGAGTTGGTAGCCAAACGCGTGGCTTTCATAGAAAGCAGACGAGCCCATGTAGCTACTATAGCTATGCAACCCGGCTTTGATGGCTTGACGAGCCTTGCTCCCCATGGGCGAATTGTAAAACTTTTAACTTATAGAGCTGGCAAGTGGACACGTGGCTTTCATAGAAAGCAGACAAGTCTACGTAGCTATTATAGTCGTGCATCTCAACTTTGACAGCTTCACGAGCCTTGCCTTCCCGAGGCGAATTGCAAATTTTGACTTATAAAGCTGGCAGCCAGACGCGTGGCTTTCATAGAAAACAGATGAGTCTGCGCAATTACTATAGTCATGCATTTCAGCTTTAGGTCTTGCACAACTTTCAGCCATAGATTGTTGACCGGATGCGTTACTTTTAAATAAGTAGTCAGCTTCGCATAGTTTTTGAAGGTGTCAGCCTACTGATTACCTAGGGCTGCTAGTCAATGGGTTGTCGACCAGGTGCCTTATTTACAGAAGCAGATTGTCCGCATGACCATTTTAGGCGTTAGTCCTAGTTCTCGGAGGCATTTGAGGCATAAGTTGTGTGCAAGATTGTGACTCAGTGGCTTAACCTTCCAAGGTGCTGGTTCCCTAATCCTCTAAGCCACATGTAGCTTGCTACGAATTTTATGGGCAACAATGTAACTGATTTTGCAGGTTGCGTGACTAGTATTGCAACACTTTAGAGTCGAGTTACGTTCATGAAAATTTCACATTGTGGGCAAGCCATTCTGTCATACGAATCTTTCATTGAAATTGAATCCTTCAGTTGGCTAAGGCTTTGAACAAAAGACTATTGTTGCTTGATAAGATTTTTACCAAGTGCAATGTAGGGATAAAGACACTTAAAAATACTTACAAGAGAACAAGGAAGTTGGAGTATAGTAGGCTCTAGCAAGGTCGTTCTCCACAGGGATTGAATGAATAATTTATGTAAAAACCAAATCTGAAATAATTATTTGAAAACAAAGTTTGAAAAATGTTGATTTTATGACCCAAGATATTAAAAATTAATTTACTTAAAAAGATTAAAGAACTGAGCAAAGTAAAGAAAACAAAAGAAAGCAGTTTTGAAAATCAATTTAAGCACTAAGGTCCACCGTCACCCTAACTTTACCAGTTACTTATGAATTACATATGCAACTTTGAAGGTTAGGTTTTCGTTATGCATATTCTCCTTGTGATATTCAAGCAAGAAAGTATATCTAACATGCAATCCATCGGTAATATTCAGATCAAATGTAAACATGCAAGACTCATTAAGCTTTATGAAAACCTTTTGAAAAACCATGCAACCTTTAAGAGCGTGATATTTGCCTTAATTGAAATTACAATTATCAATCACAAGAAGTCATACTCAATACTCTGGTGATATTTCGACCAAATTGCATCCAATTATTTATCTAAACATTTTAATGGTAGTTATGCATTAAGACATAGAGACAATTTAAACATAGTGATTAATAATTCAAAGTATGCATACATAATATCATAAGCATTTGAATAATATTCATGCTAAGGCTCATGGTCTCCCCCTAATAAAAAAAATTACTAGCGCACAATCATAAGGGAAAATATTATTAAGAACATGGATAGAAAACACCTTGTAAATAAACTTGAATAGTCAAAAGTTTCTCCAAAGTAGTGAGTCTTTAACCTAATGGCCAAATAGCCTTATTAATAATACTACTACAAGATAAAATCATACCTAGAAAAAGTCTTAGAATAAAACTAGGAAACATAATAAAATAATAAATTAGCAAATGAAAAGGTTTCCTATTTAAAGTCAAATTCGGACTTCTTAGAAAAACAAAATTTTGACCGCCAAATCAACTCTGATTTGGTCCAAAAAGGTCTCTTTGAAAGCTTAAGACGTCCCCAACAAATCTTCGAAAGAAACTTTCCTCAAATATGCCATTTTGACCCCCAGAATACCCAAAACGTTCATAAACGTCAATCTAGGAAAGTTGCGTGCTGAGCCTTCTTTTTTTCACCACGGTCAAACGGCTTAGTAGAAAAATCTAAAATTTTGACACAATCATCTTGAAGGACTCACGAATCTACTTAGAATTCTCCAAAGTTCCTTTGTTTGATCATTTTATGCCCAAAGTAGATTCACATGTCCTGTAATTGAAATATAGAACAAAGTATCAAATTCAACCAAAAAAACCAATAAATTATAACTAATAGGGTAAAATATATTGTATAATATCAACTCATCAAATACCCTCAAACTTAGCTTTTTTCTTGTACTCAAGCAAAACAAAACTTAGAAACAAAAATAAAAACTAACAAACCTAGCTACAACAAATTTTCATTTTAAGTTGCAATCCATAGAAAAGTTCAAAAATAAGAACATCTTTCCAAAAGTTCCAACGAAGCCCACCACAGAGTCTAACCCCTACCACTCGTCATCTTATATATATATATATATATATATATTTTTTTTTTTGTTCTTCTTATTTATTTTTAGTAATAGTAGTGGTTGTGCAATGTCAATTCACTTAAGCTTTCAATTCAACCCATGTAACGAGCTTTAGGTCAATGACTCCCAAATCATAAGGGTTTAGGGCACAAGGTGTAGAACAACCCTAAGGGCTTACTAACTCGAGCTAAAAAGGCTACAAAACCAACTAACCACCTTGTCTCATGCATGAGATTATTATTTAACGTGAGAATCACTGTTGATGAGGTAGGACTGACCCGATCTCTGGTGGAACAATTATTACTTTATTCACAACAAAAACTAGACTTCACTTTATGGAGAACCAACAACAACAACAACAACAACAACAACAAAAAAAAAAAAAAAAAAAAAAGGGGCAAAAAATAAGCTCTTCAAACTCACTCCCACAAACTATGTTGGTGTGAATGTGCAAATTTTCAAACTATAACTCATGAATTAGTGTCAAAACAACGATACATAGAAAAGAATGAAAATAATATAAGGATATTATAAGGACAACGTGGGATTAATCTTCACCCTGTCCATTTGTTCGAACGTTTAAAATAATATAAGGATATTAACTTAAAAAGAATGAAAATTTTAGCTTACACAAAAATAAAAAATCCTAAAATCTATTTCCCACCCCAAAACTTAAATTGCACATTGTCATCAAGGTGTGGAAATAAATAAAAATAAAAATAAAGAGGCAAATTGGGACGACAAAAAGAAAAATAAAAATAAACAATTTATTTATTTATTTATTTTTATTTTTTGAGGAAGAAAGAAGATTAAATTAAGGAGAAACCTCGGAGACACCCAAGGCATCGAGAATCATACAAGAGAGCATTTTTTGATTGGGTAGGAACACACCCAAAACAAATATATAAATTAGTACAATTATGCCCAAGAGAAGTGATGGCATCTGTTGTGAGGTTTGCTTCGTTGTAGACATGATTCCATTCTACCAGCTCAAACGAAGAGGCAAGCCATTTAATGTCCTCAACAATGGACCTAATTCTCCATGGTACTGCACACTTTCTAGAAGCTGCATTAATGACCACCTTCGAGTCTCTTTCCACCAAAAATTTCCTGATTTGAAATTGTTTGGCCAAAGGAGAGCCTGAGCTTCTATCATGGCGATAATGTTTGGTCCAAGATGTTGAGCACTCACGAGAGAAGGTTGCCACTGTTGATTTTTGATTATAAAACCTCAGCAGCAGAAGTGTCCTACACTAATCCATCAAAATTGAGCTTATAAATGTCTTCTGCAGGCGCTTTCCAACTAATGGTGTTGCTTGAGATCTTAGTCTTCCTTGGTTTCTGTTTCAAATTAGCCTTCAAGAACTCTTTACCAATTGTAGCTAATGCCATCACATAGCGAGTTGGATGAGGTTTAATCTATTTATTTAATCTATTTAAAAATAAAATTATTTCTATTATTCCACATATGACAACAAAGAATTAGGATTTTACTAAGATTAGAAAGATCATCTTCATATAACGCTAACATCCCCATTAACCAATCATTCATATTTGTAATGGATGAGGGTGGAGACATGTTATTACAAAGCTTCCAAGCTTCTTGAGCATGAGTAAAGTAAACAAAAGGTGTAGTTGATCCTCCTCTACAATATTGCATAGGGGCAAAGAGTTTGACCATTATTATGATACTTATTCTTTTGAATGTTGACAATCTATTTCTTATAAGCAACCAAGCAAAAAATTAACTTTATGTGGAATAATAAATTTCCACACTTTTTTAGTAACTCTTTGAAAGATTTATTGTGGGTATCATCAATTTGAATCCAAGCAGCAGATTTAATTGAGAAATTTTCATTAGGTGACGGTCCCTAGATAAACTCATCCTTCATATCTCTTAAAGGGATAGGGATGCCAAAAATTTTATTTGCCACATCATTAAGCAGCAATTGAAGAATTAACTCCTTTTTCCACAATTTATCTACCATCACATCACTAACTTTCAGATTTAAATGTAAAGAGTTTATTAATTGATCTTAAATGAGTGTAGACAGTAGAAAAGGAAAAACCCAATCATGGGACTAAAACAATATGTTTTGACCATTTCCAACAATCCATCTCATTCCTTTTTAAAGGATAGGTTTACTAGCCATAACTCCCTTCCAAGCCATAGACTGATTTTGTTTACACTTCACACTACAAAAGGTTTCATTTCTTAGATATTTTGCCTTCACAATTTTAACCCACCAATTGTCATTATCTGAAATAATTTTCCAAGCAATCTATGCAAGGAAGGCAAGATTAAAATCTTCATCTTTTGTAATCCCCAATCCCCATAAAGACTTGGGCAAACATACATCTTTCCAAGCCATAGGGGAGAAATTAGATTTTTATTCCAGAGAAATTTCCTACACTGTCTATTGATGGCTTTGGTAACTTTCGGGAGGCATTTAAAGCAAGCCATAGTATGATTGGGCATACTAGCAAGGCTTGATAAAGTATTAGTTTTCCAGCCAGCAAGCTTATTCTGGATTCTCATGATGAATTCTTTAGCATTAGCAGGGTCTTTCCAAAATATAATATTATGAGTGCCTAGATTTTTACCAATTGTTATCTTATATATGTTAAATATGCAATATGTTCGCAATGTCATTTCTGATTACATTAGAAGTATTTTGAGAAAAGTATTAAGGATGATTTACGTAAATTGATTTTCTGAACTGAGACTTCAACAAAAACATTAAGGGTTTTCTTGATGCCTCTTGCACTCTTGTAGACGCTCTTACCAAAAATTAAACAGTCGTCTGCAAACATCAAGTTAGACACTATGACCAAAAGGAGAAGAGAGCACCAATATGGTTAAGTTCTTTCAGCAGGAAAGTTAAAGTGTATAATAAGTGGCTCCATGCAAAGGATAAGAATATAGGGGGGGACAAGGGGTCGCCTTGTCTAATACCCCTCGTGGGGTAAAAATAAAAAAAATAAAAAAACCCTGAGGAGTCCCATTTAAAAGAATCGAGAAATAAGAAGAACTAATACATTCCATGGCTCTCTCGATCCAAGTAGCGTGAAAGCCAAATTGTTTTAAAGTGCATTTGACAAATTGCCAGTCCAAGAGATCATAGGCTTTTTCCAGGTCAAGTTTAACAGCGATTTGACCCACCCTGCCCTCTTTCAATTTAAAACTAGTAAAAAGTTCATCAGCAATCAAGATGTTATCATGAATAGATTTTCCAGGGCCAAAAGCTCCTTGGTTATTTGAGATTCATCGCTTCAGTAGAGTCTTGAGTCTAGTTACCATAATCTTTGTTATTATATGATAACTACCATTACACAGACATATAGATCTAAAATGATCCACCGTTTCAGGGTGATCAACCTTGGGTATTAGAACAATATTAGTATGATTATTAATTAACAATTCAGGCTGATCCATGTTCAAAAAAGTCTTTGATCATATTAACAACATAATCTTTAACATGACTCCAGCATTCATGATATAATATTAGCGTGGAGACCATCAGGACCAGGAGCTTTTAAGCTCCCAATAGCTTTCACAGTCTCAAAAATTCCAGCCTCAGTCATAGGCCTTATGAGGAAATTGTTTTGTTATTCTGAGATACAAGGATTTACAACACTTATGAAGTCATCCACCTTATCTCTACGACTTTGAAGGGTGCTGGTGAACCTTTGTTTAGACTTTTGAATAAATAAATGCTCTATTTCCCACCAGTTACCATGATCATCTTTAATTTTTATGTTTTCATTTCTTCTTTTCCTTACAGTGGCTTCGGTATTGAAGTACCTGGTATTTCTATCCCCAAGCTGTAGCCAGTTAACCTTGGCTCTTTGAGCCCAGAGAATTTCCTCATCCTTGTACAAAGCAACGAGGGAATCATTTAATTTCCTTTCCTTCTCCAACCAATCATTCCTATTAGGATTTTTCTTGCAATTCTCCTGAGCAATTGCCAATGATATTTTTTAACGGTTCACTTTGGAGCTCTTTTATCTTCTTTGTCACATTACCAAAGATATTTTTGCTCCATGTTTTTGCTTTGAATTTAAAAGAATTAGCACAAGCTCTGAACATATCACTTGGATGACCCTGAAAATTAGTCAACCAACTTTCTTTAACCAAATTGGAAAAATCAGGATGATTAAGCCAAATAGCTTCAAATTTGAAATTCGTTTGGAAGTTAGCAGTCTTGTCCAAAAAAGTTAGTTTAACTGGGCTATGGTTAGAGTCAAAAATAGGAAAGTTATGAACCCTATACTTAGGGCATTGATACAACCACTGAGAGTTGGCCATAACTCCATCAAGCTTTTCAAATATAACAGTATTGTCCTTATGACCAGTAGTCCAGGTAAGCGGAACGCATTATGACTTGAGAGGCCTCCCTGATTCTGGAAGTCCACAAATTGTAACATGTAGTTTGTGACTACTCTTTGACCCACCCTCCTTTTTCATTTAAACTAGTAATGGCTACCGCATCTGCATGTGCATTTAGAGTAGCATAAATACCTCTTCGGTCAACAAAGGTAGCATATTGTTTGAATAGCTCACGTTTTTCACTTGGATCATCAAATATAATATCAAAAGCCTCAAGTACTCCCCTCATTACTTCCTCATCTTCATTAGGGGCCTTTCTAGTTGTACATCCTAGTGCCATTTGTCTTAGATATTCTCCATCATAGAAACACGGAGTCTAAGCAAATGCTAGACAATGTAACGGAATGTTCATCTTTTCCCATCTACTAACCACAATTTCCTCAACATTAGAAAAATATTCGTGCACTCTATCTCTTGTCATTATATCTTTTATTTCACCAAGCATACTATCCATTTTTTCATAAATTTCACCCATTCTTTGTCCATCACCATCACTGAATTTTACCAGCAAATATATGGTATTTGTAATCTTTATGACAGAATCTACCTCATCCCAAAATCTATTACTTTGCACGAGCTCAACAACTTTGGCCGCTTGGTGCGTGTGTTTACATCTTGATTTTTAACAAATCTTTCCATGCTTTGAGAACAATTGTAGTTGCTAAGGCCTCTTTACATATACTAAGTCTCTTCAACAAAATATAATGAGATGCAAACCTAGTTTTCGCAACTTTCAATAACTCCAACTTAGAATAACTCCTGAACATGGTCGAAGCATGAATATGGTTTAAATAGAACTTGACAATTGACTTTCCTTTTTTGTAAGTGCTCCTAAGCCAATCAAAATTTTCTACTAGATCTTTAAAAATGAGATTTAATGTATGAACAACACATGGAGACCAAAAGATATGTTTGTGTACCTTTTGAATTTCTTGTCCGGAAGCAACACAATTCTTTGCATTATCGGTTACAACTTGAATGACATTGATTCCCCCCACTTGTTCAATTTCTTTAAGCAAATAATCAACAACTCTTTACACCACTTTTTGTTACTCCTGAAAAATCATCTGCCTACAAGAACTTTTTGTTACTCCTGAAAAATCATCCGCATACAAGAACATACATCCTCGACTGTTTACTGCAACAACATTAATGAGTGGATTGTACTTCATGTTTGACCATCCATCTGACAATATGGATACCTCGTGTGTGAGCCATGTCTCTCTAACAGGTTTCAACTCATTTTCAATACCAGTTTTGCATGCATCAAGTAGAGTGGTTCTATCTCTTTCATACCTAAGAGCCTTGTACCCTTTAGGTCCATTGTTTACGGCAGTGACCATCTCATGGAATTGTGGATTCCTCAATATATATATTGAACAGTATGGCATTAGTAGAAAACACTCTAATAACCCTCATGTCAACTGCTTCTCTAGCTATAGTTAGCATCGCTTATTGAATCGGGTTTGTTGTTTCAACTTTGCCACCACCCTTGATATTTTCCTCCTATCGTGCTTTGTTTCTCAAATTTTGAAGTAACTCAAAATTTTTCTGAAGTACACCACAACGAGCAATATTTGCACTTTTTTAGACTAGCAGACCTAAAGTAAAAAAAGTAAAAGAAAATAATAATAATAATAATAATAATAATAATAATAATAATAATAATAATAACAATAACAATAATTAATGAATAAATAATAATTTTTGAAATATAATTAGTACCTATGAGATGATAACTAATGCGAGTTGTAGAAAATTCGTATGCCTTCTTGCAGTAATTACATCTCCATTGTTTTGTCTTACCCGATGTCTCAAAAATGACTTCACTTACTAATAGGGGTTTCACCCTTGTTTTAGCATTTTCGGGCAGTGAAGTTTGTTGCGGAGTCCGCCTTGATGATTGAGGTTGATTCGGTATATTCCTTGATTGTTCAATTTCTGTGCAAACATCTTCTTCATTCTCGTTGGATGAGAATGAGTTGATATCATGTTGGGGTATTTCTGGTTCCTCTATTCTTCTGTTGCCGAAAACCTCTAAACAACAATTGTGCATAAATTTATACTCATATTTGTTTATTAGGTTAAATGTATTTTGTAAGACATATACCTAAGGACCTTAACCATTCGATGCATGTACCATATTTATTTTCGATGCATTTATGCAGTCATGTTCTTTGTTTTTATTTTGATGCATGTACAAACCATGTTTGTTTTTATTGCGATCCATGTACCCAACCATGTTCTTTGTTTTTATTTTGAGGCATGTACCAACCATGTTTGTTTTTATTGCGATTCATGTATCCAACCATGTTACAAATCATTGCTTACAAATAATTGCTTACAAATCATCAATGCTACAAAGTAAAAATGATTGCTCATAATAAGTAATACTATAAAATATAATTATAAAAGTATTATTATCAATATTTTTATACACAAACTAATTTACATTCTTTAATGAATTTAAAAGGAATCGAACTGAAAACCGTACTGTCTATGTGTGCTCTCTGGCGAATTATACCTTAGGTTCACTAACCGAATCGAACTGCGAACTCAAACCGTACTCTATATCTGGCAACTATGATTTAGATCATGGATTATTTATTTATTTATAGCATTTAAACTTTCTAAGATTTCGGTCTATATTTGGTGGTTTTGTGATTCATGGTTGTATTTCGATTTTTGAGTTTTTCTTCTTTCTCTCTTTAATACTTTTCATGTGTATTCACTTGGGAAAAATACTTAAGTCTTAATGATTTTAATGCTGCAGGATATATTTTCTTCTGGAGTCATAAAATCTGCAACAATTTTCCAAGTATACAAGGAGGTTGCTGGCCTTTCAGGGCTTCACCTTGCTTACAAAGACAACACTGCAGCATACAAAGGTTTTTTATTTCCCATTTTGCCCTTTTTTTATATACTGTTACATTTATGTTTTTGTTCTCTTGACAAGTGCACAGAAAATGCAATATTTAATGAAAAGACGTATGAATAAGGTACATGTATAACAAAGGTGAGCATAATGGATTGTACAGTACATTGCATAGCTTTAACATGTGTTTGCATTTTCATGATGTAGTTTAGATTTCTGTTCCATATTAATTTCATATTTCATATTAAAGAATGTGGAGTTAATTAAAATAGGAGAAAATCATTTAGTGCTCTAGCGGTTTTGATGATGGTGTTCTGGATGTTTGAGGAGATTTGATTCAAATTTATGGATTTGGGTAAGAAACTAATAACCCTTAATCTTTTCTTTCGGTTTTAAGAGCTAAAATTGACATGCCTGTGCTTCTCTTTGTGAGATATAAGAGATTGAGAAATTTTTTGTTTACTGTTCTGTGGTGGGAGGGTACTGTCAGGTACAACAGATTGAGGAATTTTAATCAATTTGATAAATTAAAAATTGAGAGTTGGCAATCTACACCAAAAATTGGTAACTAAATTGGCTAATAGGTTTTCAATTCCATGTTATTATTTTCTATGATGATTTTTTTTTTTTGCCTTTTTTTGGACATTTTTTTGTTTCTGTGTATGGTTTAAGAAAATTGTACGTGGTTTCTTAGTCGTTTGACATACTACTGTTTTTATTTTTATTTTTTAGTTTTTCCTGTAGCGAAAGGATTGTTTTGTTGCAAAGAGCAATGCTGTGCTCCAATATGTTTGGGGCTTGGAGCTAGTTCTTTCAAGTTTGGGTGCTGTGAGTTTTAATTCCATAAGCAAAAGTACCCTTAACTGGCTGCGTTTGGACTCTCAAGCTGTATATTGCCCTGTTATTGTTCACGAATATTCGAATAAGCGTTCTAATTTCATAGGGACAGCTGTTAGGCAGCATCTTCAATGTTTGTGGTGGAAAATGGAATCTGCAACCGATAAGGCCAAGTATAGACACTGGTACCATGTTTGGTTGGTTTATTCTGCTTTTTTGTTCTTCTGAATTCTTCTCTTCTCTGAACTTATGAAAGAATTCCTGATGATGTAACAATGTTTTACACATCATTAAACTCGTCCACTTCCGTTGGGGCAGAAAAAGGTAAGTTTTATTCTTTTAATTATAGTATTCTATATATTCATTTATTTCCTGTCTTTTAACAGGTTGAAAAGCAATGTGATCACTTCTATTCCGTTACAATAACCGAAGCGGAAGCAAGAGCTGAATTTGTCTGCCAAGGGCAATCGCTTGCGAAGGTGTTAGAAATAGCTTCCTAGTTGGAGTCTAGATATGATTGTAATCCTAATTATAAGTGTATTCCTATATTGTAGGGATAGTACCTTGTTGTGCAAGGCATGTAATTGTATATATTTTCTTTCTTCACGTATTAATGAAATATACTTTCAGCCACACATTCTTTTTCTACATGGTATACAGAGCAGGTTGCAAACCCTAGCTTTTTTTCTCCAAACCGCAATTTTTTTTCGGCAGTCATCCCTGCCGTTTCTCCTTTCTCATGGGAGACTCTTCTTCCGATGGCCCCAACCCTTTTTATCTTCACCATTCCGACCATCCCAACCTTGTTCTTGTCTCTAAGAAGTTAAATGGAGATAATTACACAACCTGGGCACGCGGGATGCACATCTCCTTAAGCGCCAAGAATAAACTTGGTTTTATCACAGGTGATATTGCCGAACCTGACCTTGCCGATGATCCTGATGCTCACGCCTCTTGGAGGCGCTGCAATGATATGATCCTTTCATGGATCCTTCATTCCCTGGAGCCCGATCTTGCCGAATCCGTTCTCTTTTCCACCACCGCTAAGGCTGTTTGGGACGATCTTCATGAACGTTTTTCACAATCCAATGCACCCCGTATCTTCCACCTGAACCGTGAAATTGCCACCATCTCCCAAGGGTCCTCTTCGGTTTCCACCTACTTCACTCGCCTCAAAGGTCTTTGGGACGAGCTTGCCTCCTATAGTGATGCATGTTCTTGTTCTTGTGGCACCCAACATGATCGCCAACACCTTATGCAGTTTCTTATAGGTCTCAATGAATCGTTTGCCGCCGTTCGGGACCAAATTCTTCTTATGAATCCTTTGCCCACAGTCCGCCAAGCTTGTTCCTCTGTTTCTCAAGCCGAAAAACAACGTGCACTAGGTTTTTCACGTACTGCCGAGCCCCCTGCTGCCATGGTGGTGCGTAGCTCTCCTCGGTCTTCGTCCGATCGGCCTCCTCTACATTGCACCTATTGCGGTTATGACTTTCACACCCGTGATACTTGCCACAAGCTTCATGGGTATCCGGTTGGACATCCTCTCCATGGTCAGCCGTGGAGACCTCCCCGCCGATCCTCCACTTCCGCAGGTTCTGCTCGCAGCAACTATGCTGCCTCTCGGCCCATTCACAGCTCCGCAAGCCACTCACTCCCATCTGCTAATCATGCACATCAGCCTATGTTGGATGATCTCCTTCCGCACCCTGGCCCACCAGCCCATCACACGCCGCAGCCCACTTTGCATGATCTACAGGTTGCCATGCCCCATCTTTCTGCCGAACAGCATCATCGTCTCCTTGCTGCCCTCAATGACAACCCGGCATCTCCTCCTCAGGCTAATATAGTTTCTCGTGATCACCTTGCCTCAGGTTTGTTTCCCGTGGCTTCTCATCATGGTCCATAGATCATTGACAGTGGCGCCACGAATCATATCACTTCCTCCGCTTCATGTTTGATTAATACTTCTGCTTCGCACATGCCACCTGTTTCTTTGCCTAGCGGTGACACTGCTCCAATTACTTTAACTGGCACTCTTCGTTTAAATTCTTTGATTGACTTGGAAGATGTTTTATGTGTCCCCAATTTTAAAGTGGACCTTTTATCGGTTGGTAAGCTTACAGATGGTTTATCGTGTTCCGTAACATTTTTTCCTTCTTGGTGTGTTTTGCAGGACTTGGTTTCGAAGGCGATGATTGGTGTGGGTAAGCGACGTGGTGACCTTTATTACCTCGTGGCCCTTACCTCCTCCCTTCCCACCCGTCAACCACTATGCAACCTCATCACCATCCCATCCTCATTATGGCATCGCCGTCTTGGTCACCTTTCTTCTAGCCGTTTGCAAATTTTAGCCTCTAATTTCCTTAATTGTTCATTTGATTCTAGTCATGTTTGTACTGTTTGTCCTTTGGCAAAACAAACTCGTCAACCTTTTGGTTTAAGTTCAATTTCTACAACTTTTCCTTTTGATTTAATTCATTGTGATATTTGGGGTCCGAATCGTCAATCTTCCCTTACTGGTGCTCATTATTTTTTGACTATTGTGGATGATTTTTCCCGCTTTACGTGGGTCTTTCTCATGACGCACAAATCTGATACTCAACAACTAATCAAATCCTTTTTTGCCTATGTTAATACCCAATTTCACACTCAAGTTCGAAGCATTCGTACCGATAATGGGGGAGAATTTGTTTCTCTTCGCAATTTTTTTTCTGATCATGGGGTTCTTTTTCAAACTTCTTGTGTTTACACTCCGCAACAAAATGGCGTTGTTGAACGCAAACATAGGCACCTCCTTGAAACCGCTCGCGCCCTTCGTTTTCAATCACACCTTCCCCTCAAATTTTGGGGTGAATGTGTTCTTACCGCTGCTTATACCATCAATCGTCTCCCTACTCGACTTTTACATAATAAATCTCCTTTTGAGGTCCTCCATACTACAACCCCATCCTATGACCATTTTCGTGTCTTCGGTTGCCTTGCTTATGCCACCTCTATCCATCCTACCACAAAATTTTCTCCTCGGGCCCAACGATGTGCTTTCATAGGTTACCCTCTTGGCCAAAAAGCATACAAATTATATGACTTAGAAACTCACCGCACCTTCACCAGTCGAGATGTTATTTTCCATGAAGATTCCTTCCCTTTTGCTGCCACGTCCCCACCTACCCAAACCCCCACACCTTCTCTTCCCATTCCCCCTTTCCCGGACCTTCCCTATCCCCCTTCTCTTGGCCCCACGTCCCCTTCACCTCCTCCTCCCGTACCCATTCCACTGCTTCCTGTCACCGACCCCATCTCTCCTCTTCCTTCCTCCACTTCTATGCCACCCCCTTCTCCCATTTTAGTCCCGGCCCCACCTGTCCCTCCCTCCACCGACATTGACCCCTCATCACCCTCGGCCCCTCTTAATCCCTCCTCACCCACGGCACCTCCACCTCCTTTACCAACCACTCGCACCTCATCTCGCACTCACCATCCCCCGTCCTATTTAAAAGACTATGTTTGCTCGCAAGTGATTTTGCCTCCACACCCATCGTCTTCGCAACCCAGTTCTGTTAAAGGTACGCGATATCCACTTTGTAATTTTATTTCTTACCACCGGTTATCTCCCCATCATCTTTCATATATTTACGCTGTCAGTCGGAGTTTGGAGCCATCTTCTTTTGCAGAGGCTGCTCGTGATCCTAATTGGCATCGTGCCATGAATGAGGAGCTTGAGGCTTTACATGCCAACGGTACTTGGACCTTGACTCCCTTACCTCCTGGCAAAGTTCCTATTGATTGTAAATGGGTGTACAAACTAAAGCATAATTCTGATGGTTCTATTGAGCGTTACAAAGCTCGCTTGGTGGCTAAGGGTTTCACTCAAGCCGCAGGTATTGATTATCATGACACTTTTTCTCCTACTGCCAAGATGATTACAGTGCGTTGTCTTCTTGCCCTTGCTGCTAGCCAGTCTTGGTCTCTCCATCAGCTTGATGTTAATAATGCTTTCTTGCATGGTGATTTGGATGAGGAAATTTACATGTCTCCTCCTCCTGGTCTTCGGCGACAGGGGGAGAATCTTGTATGTCGCCTCCACAAGTCTCTTTATGGTCTCAAGCAGGCTTCTCGTCAATGGTTTGCCAAGTTCACTAGTGCCATTCTTTCTGCCGGATTTCACCAATCCAAAGCTGACTACTCACTGTTCACCAGAAAATCCGGTACTTCTTTCACAGCCTTGCTCATTTATGTAGATGATATTGTGATTACAGGCAATGATGTTGGTGCCATCGATTCTCTGAAGTCTTTTCTTCGAGATCACTTTCGAATAAAAGATCTTGGTGATTTAAAATATTTTTTGGGTATTGAGGTTTCTCGATCTCAACGTGGGATTTATATTTCACAACGAAAGTATGCACTGGAGATCCTCAAGGATTATGGTTTTCTGGGAGCACGACCGATTGCTTTCCCTATGGATGATACAAAACTATCTGATCAAGGAGAACTTCTCAAGGATCCTGAAAAGTATCGGCGGTTAATAGGACGATTAATCTACCTCACCATCACTCGGCCGGATATCACATATTCTGTGCATGTTTTGAGCCGTTTTATGCATGAGCCACGTGTACCTCATATGGATGCTGCGCTTCGTGTTGTTCGTTATTTAAAGTCTACACCAGGACAAGGTTTATTATTCCGTTCAGACAACCACACCAAGTTGGTCGCATTTTGTGATTCTGACTGGGCAGGTTGTCCTATCACTCGTCATTCAACTTCTGGGTATTGTGTTTTCTTAGGCAATTCTTTGATTTCGTGGCGGACGAAGCGACAGAAAACTGTTTCACTTTCTTCAGCTGAGGCCGAATATAGGGCTATGGCCGGTGCTTGTTGTGAGTTAGTTTGGCTTCGGTATTTATTAAAGGACTTGAACATTCCTTTGGATGGTCCTTCTGCTTTATTTTGCGATAATAAAGCAGCGTTACATATAGCTGCTAATCCTGTTTTTCATGAGCGGACTCGTCACATTGAGATGGATTGTCACTTTATACGAGATAAGATTGCGGATGGCACAGTCACAACCAAGTATGTTGGTACGGCACACCAGTTGGCAGACTTATTCACCAAGCCTCTCGGGAAGGATAAGTTTTCGACTATGTTGCGCAAGTTGGGAGTTCTTGATATCCACTCTCCAACTTGAGGGGGAGTGTTAGAAATAGCTTCCTAGTTGGAGTCTAGATATGATTGTAATCCTAATTATAAGTGTATTCCTATATTGTAGGGATAGTACCTTGTTGTGCAAGGCATGTAATTGTATATATTTTCTTTCTTCACGTATTAATGAAATATACTTTCAGCCACACATTCTTTTTCTACAGAAGGCAAGTTCAAGGTTAAATCTTATTAGCTCTCTTCGTACACGGTTTAACCGGAAAGTTGTTAGTTTATAAGTGTATATGCTGAAATGTTATAAGAACTTAGAGTAGAACTCAGTTTAAATGTCAGCCCTTAGATCATAGTCTAAGTATGCAGCTAAGATAAAATCTTAGAGTAAGTGATAGTTTATGTCATGTCTCGTTACCTTATAGGATAGATGAATGAAGGGCTAGATTTGAATGATGTAACAAAGGAATATTCTATTGGCTTTCACCTCAATTAGGATTAGAAAAAGGGATTTGCTAGACACTAGCGAGTTGAGTTCACACCTCGCTAACCACGTCTGTTTTTTTTTAAACGATAGCACTAATGCTTCTTGTGGGTCCCCTCATTAACTGATTTTAAAAAAGAAAGGGACATTTGGATCTGGGTCTGAAAAATCAAAATTCTGTTAGGTCTAATATTACCTTTTCTCCATTTTTATTTTTAGTTTTATTTTTAAAAAATATTATAGATAGATTAAAATCTTCTAATTTCATGCATCTTCTAATTCTAAGAAATATACTTAATTTATTCTAACAAAAAAAAAAAAAAAATACACTAAGACAAACTCATATGCAAAACATATGATCGAACTCAAGTAACAAATACATGAATGTACATTATACCTATAGATATGAAACCTAAATAAAAGGTACAAATTAAAACATAATATATCTACAAGTAAAACACATTAATCTGTGATACAGGTTAATCATAAAAAAGAATCTGTCATATAAGTAGATAAATACAATTAACTTGTTGTGGATTATAAAAATTAAAAATAAATTTATGAATGAGGTTTAAAGCAGGAAGAACAAGAACAAGAAATAACAAAAGGAAAAAAAAATAAGAACAAATAATTAAAGAGATAATGAGAAAAAAAAAATTTATAACAAATTTTGTCATTAAATAGAGAATTCTTGATAATAAAATAATCATAAAATGAAGGGATTGAACTAATTTTAATAAAATGAACTATTTCTAATATTAACTTAAAAAAAATTAAACTTATATCAAGTTTTTGGTAATATCCACTTGATTTGGGGACTTTATTTTCTCAGAAAGAAACATATTTTATTTAATTACTTGCAAAAAAAGATTTATAAGATTCATGTAAAGTTGAAACTTAATGAATGGCATCATGGAAATCGTTCAAACAATATCATGAAGGAGCACTCAAGCTGTCTTTAGAATTTCTTCCAAATCATACTTACAAAAGCAAAATATGAAACAGACAAAACAAGAACAAAACAACCAGTGGTCACCTTTTTGTTTTCGTAACCTTCGGCCGCTACAGTAACGTTTCGGGATGTCTACTCTGTCACTTATCACTTAATCTCCGTGCAGTTATAATAAAGAGATGGTGGCATAACCGTGCAGCTACAAATGGAGGGTGTGTGTGGACTGTGGACTATTAAGTGGAAAGGGAAGCAAAAGATACGCAGAGAAAGAGAGAGAGATGGGTTTTAAATCCGAGGGTAGAGTAAGGAGAGGAAGCAAAAGCAAGAGTGATAATCAATGGTAGTGGAGAGAAAAATGTCATTGCTAGGGTCAAATACACTCACCCATTTTCTCTTAATTCTACTGGAGGAAAGTAATAATGTCTATGTATTATGGTGTGGGTCTCATCCCCACTGATCACCTTCTCCCTCTAACATTTAACAATTTAACTCACTAACGCTATCTTATGTCTCAAATATTTTTTTTAATACTAACAATATATTTACACACTAAAAGGAAGAGAATATATTGATTATGAACTCATCACACTCAAAATTCGAACCTAAAACTGCTTGTAAGAGAAATATTACTAAACAATATCACTAATAAGTGGCAAACATTTTTTCCTTACCGCCATGTCTTATATTTAAGAAATCAGACCAACATAGTCCACAACTTATGAAGTCTAGAGTGATTATTAGTGGAGGTAAAATTGACATTGTTTGGTACTACTACACTAATTGCACTCACTTTTTCTCCGCTACTACTTCTAGTCCTTTTAAAATACAAAATCGTTCTTTTCAGTTTACCTTAAGAGTTATATATGTGTGTATTATATATATATGTTTGTACCATACTTGATCAATCCCGAAACAACTAAACACCGGTCAACAGTATACCATCAAGGAACCACAAGACTTTTCCTCCAACCAGGAGGCCAATCACAACGCGACATGTGTCGGTATCAGAGACCAATCACAACACAACACGTGTCAATGTTAGAACAAAGCTAGAAACTCTCTCCTATAAAAGGGGATCATTCTCCCACAATAATCCCTAATGTCATTTGTACTAAACTATTCACTAGAACTCACTAAAAGAGAGCTTGAACCTATGTATTTGTGTAAACCTTTCACAACTAATGAGAACTCTTCTACTCCGTGGACGTAGCCAATCTAGGTGAACCACGTACATCCTGTGTTGTTTGCTTCCCTATCTCTATTCATTTACATACTTATCCATACTAATGACCAGAGCAATCTAGTGAAGGTCACAAACTTAACACTTTATGCTGTACCAAAATCCTCGCCGATTTTGTACATCAACAATATATATATATATATATATATGTAGAAAAATGGCACATAGTTAAAGTCTTAAAGTCCACTAACTATCCATTAAATTCATGTTGGAGTTTTTTTTTTTTTTTTTTTCTCTGGCCAAACTATTGTAATACTTTAGGTAGGGGCAAGTGGAAAACTCGTGGCATTTGAGATAAGGTAACACCTTAGAATTATGAGATTGGTTTATTGATTGACTTGTTGACTAGAAGTCTTCCCTGCACAATGTGGAAGTAAGCAGATGACAACGGGTCACATTCACAGCCCACTAGATTTTGGGATTTGAAAAATAAGAAAAGGAATAAGAAAAGGAATAAGAGTGCTGCCTGCCAAAGAGAAGCACTTAAATTTGGAATAGAAAATGTCACTATGTATATTATCTAAAATAATAAGATTTTTTTTTTAAAAGTCACACAAATTTATACACCTTTTTTAAATTTGTCATATGAACTAAAATTTTAAATGATTTGTCATGTTAAGTTTTGAAAATCATTAATTTGTCATCTCATCCTAACTTTGTAAGGTTTTCCATCCAATGTTACTTTGGATATTTCAAAGTTATTTCAGATATTTCAACTACCCACGTGATCCCCTTCAAGATTATTTTGGACATTTTAAGGTTATTTTTGACATTTTAACACTTTGTTTTAATGGACATTATTTATCTACACTAGGACGTACAATAAATAATAATTTTGTGTATTTTAATTTTAGGTAAATTTTTTCTTGTGGATTGTGGATTTGCAAATCGTCACCAATTTTTAGATCTGTTTCGAGGTGTTCAATACGTCTCCACGATTTTACTGATAATGATCGTGACCCCATAAATGCCAATGAGTTGTTCAACCTTCGACATGCTTCCTTGAGAAACGTAGTGAAGATGATATTTGGTGTATTTAAATCTCGATTCACAATTTTTAAGTCTGAGCCTCCTTTTCCAATTAAAACACATGTAGAGTTAGTGTTAGCTTGTGTAGGGTTGCACAACCTTCTTCACAAGGAGTGTCGTTTTGATGAATTTCCAATTGAACAAGAAGATGATGAAACTAAAGATGAAGAAAATGATGATGAACTGGGTAATCAAAACTCAAGATCAACAACGTCAGATTTCTAATGCATGGCGAGCTAGTATTGTGGATGCAAATTTCTTCCTCCTTGATCTTGGACAAAATTGTACTTACAAAACAAATAACACCTTAGGTTAAAGCCAAGAGACTCACGCGCCCACGATGAATTTGGGAGAGGGGGGCTTTGGACCAAGAACCTCTGATACCAAAGTGAAGGCCACGGAAGCAGGCTGGGCTACTCAGCGAGAGCAGGCTGGGCTGAGAGTAAGATGCTCGACAAGAGCAGGCTGGGCCGCGAAAGCAGGTTGGGCCACGGGAATGGGCTGCTCGGCTCGACAACGCATTGGGGTCGTGTTGGATTTGGGCAGCATAGGCTGATTTGCCTTAAGCTTGGAGTGACACGGTTTGGATCGTGGCCTTGGCGCCGTGGGCTTTAGATGGCACGACAAGCTTGGATGACACGGCTTAGGCCGTGGTGGTGGCGCCATGGACCTCGCCGTGGGTGGCTACCGTGGTGGCCACCAAGATGGTATTGCCATGGTGGTGCCGCACCACTTATTGTCACGTTTAGCCTTGTGGATCACCGTGGTCCCATCTCCTGAATATTGGAATTTTCTTTTGTTGAAGTTTCCAAATTTCTAACCATTTTACTTTTCTTTTACGTTTTACCAAAGAATTTTTGCAAATAAAAAATTCTAAAAATAAGAATGTACGAAAAATCTACAAATGGACAAGAAAATAGAAAACCTTGGATGTGAGAGTCTTCTTCGAGTGTGGGACTCAACTCTCAATGAAAGCACCAATTTGTGGATGTAAATTTCTTCCTCCTTGATCTTGGACAAAATTGCACCTACAAAACAAATAACACCTTAAGTCAAGGCTAAGAACTTCACGCCCCCACGATGATCTTAACACCTTGATCTTGACATTTTAAACTTTTGGCTGGCCAAAAAATATCTATCTTTGCTGGAATATGCAAATAAAATGCAAATTGACAAAAAAATTGAAAGAAGCAAAGCAAATTACAAAACCTTAAACCAAATGATAACTTGGAAATGGAAGCAAATGTGAACTGTTTTTAATCATTTAGGTTCAAATGATTGGCAGGAGAAAGGGCCATTCTTTGAATCAACATGATAAAAAACAGAACATGATTTAGGTGTTCAAATCACCGAAACTGAGAAAAACAAATTACGAAAAAATTTGAGAAAAACAATTAAATTGAAATGCACAGAACAAAACAAATTGAGAAAAACACTTAAATTGACAAAACACTTAAATTTCTTTATGCACAGAAGCAAAGCCAAGCACAAAACCTTAAACCAAATCACAGCCTGGAAATGTCAGAGCTTCAAAGCATAGACATACTCTAAATCAAATATAATTAAAGCTAATCAAACGTAATTAAAGCTTATTAAAACAAATAAGAACTTGGAAATAGAAAAGCAGCATAACAAAAAAACGAAGAAGCAAAGATTGAAGATGGAAAAGGAACCTGCAATTAGGTTCTCGAGACGCAAAGAGACCAAGAGAGCGACAAAAAAATACAATGCAAGAAACCCTAATTTCTTAGCAAAAATCATGAACAGTTAAAACCTAGGTTTATTCGAACAGTAACTTAGGAATTGAAAGAAAGCTTACCCTTTGAATCGAAGGGAAACCATCAACAAAAGGCTTCAATCACTACCTTTGCATGTTCGATTGATCAGTAAAATACACAGAATAAGAGTTACATCACATAGCAATAAATTAGAGAGAATTCGAAGACAAAAGGAGATTTGAAATGTGTAAACCTCACAAACGTCACAAACCCTAGAATTCTTGCCGACCAAAATCACAATTTCGAATCTGAAGCTGCATGATATGAATAGAGTCTGTAAACCTAATCCTAAAGCACAAAAGATTTGAAACAACCCTAGGTAGAGCTTTCGAAACCAACCCCTTTCTCTCCCTCGAATCGTACACCCCCTGTGACTGTCTGCCTGCAAGCCGCATGCCTTCCTCTCACCAAATTCCTATCTCTCTCCCTCCCTGTCTCTCTTCTCTCTCTGCTCACTCGCTCGCTCGCTCTCTCTCTCCTGATGGCATGCTCTCACCGAGTCCCATTGCAGCTTAGAAAGAAAGGAAATGAAAGTCTCTACACACCCAACCCGTTCGAAACCCTACAGATTAAAATGACCATCGCACCCTTGCCTTTCCACGATCATCAACACGCTGCATGAAGATCAGCGGCAGAGACAGTCAGTGGCAGCCTCGTAAATAAAGTCAAATTCGAGTCCAACGACTGTTCGTTTGTACAGTGCAATTGAAAAGCCTTCTTTAGATTAAAGTAATATTTTAAGTCATGAAATTTAGGTCTTGAGTAACATTCACTGTTTATAGACTTAAATTTTGTTTTTTAGTAAACTTAAATATTTGAGTTTGGGGCCTCAGTACTATGGTCTAATATTCATTTTCACTTGAAAGTGAGAGATCTTAAGTTCGAATTTCGTGGATGGTGAATTCGATACCAAATTAGGTTGCTCATTATGTGGCATAGCCGAACTCCCCCTCCCCCTAGAGTAAAATATCAATGTACTAAAAAAAATTTGAATTTGGATCCAAAAACTGAGGTTGGTCTTATGGAGAATTTACACGTGAAAAGCCGTAATAAATTATCTATACTAAAGCTCAATAAGGAAAATAAACACAGTTTCTAAGTACAGTGAAGGACAAAAAAGCCCCTGTTTCACTATCATTTTTCAGTGCTATTTTTTTTAGCTACATTGTAAGACTATCTCCAACAATGGCTTATAACCTAAAATTCCCCTTTTTTTCCCCCAAAACCCACTCCAACACATGTGCTAAATAAAACCTAAAACCCAAAACTTAAAAGAAGGCCAAATACCAGCCCGTTTTTAGGCCAAAAGTCATTATGGGCTCTACCTGTTGTGAGTGAAACACGGGCTGTGAAACCCACTTTCCTTTCAGCCACTCTCCCACGTGCCGCACGCGCCAGGTTTGATCCCCACCCGACAGCCCCACGTGGGCTGTTCCCTGAGCAATCATTCCAATAAGTAGCCGTTGGGCTGCTTTATAGATCTAACGGTGACATTACTGGGCTGTTGGTTAATCCAACAGTCCAGGTTCAAATTTTTTTTTTTTTTTTTTTTTTTAGTTTTATATTTATGTATTTATTGAATCCAACGGCTTAGATCAAATATAATTAAATATAACGGTAAAAAAAAGATCTAACTGTCCAAATTTAAATCCAACGGCTAGAATAATTTTAAAAAATTATTTAACTTAAAATTCAACCAAAAACTCTATAAATACCTATGTATTTGTTCAAACATCCACACAAAACTCACTTTTCTCCTACAATTCTTCCAATTTTTCTTTATACCATTTATTCTCATTTCTAGAATTTTCAAGATGGCAAAAGAGCATGTTAGAGGTCGTAATTGGACCTTTGACGAGGATATTGCTTTATGTTTGGCATGGATTTTGATTAGCGAAGATGGTGCCGTCGGCACCAATCAAAATAGAAAGGTTTTATGGGGTAAAATCGTTGATAAGTTCCATGAAAACTCCAACGCTGGTCGAAGGGAAGCTGGTGGTGTTTATGATCGGTGGAAGATTATCAACAAAGCGTGCACTTTATGGAAAGGAAGCTTGGAGAGAGCCATGGTTGACATGCCTAGTGGAAGGGGCGCCTCAGAAATTGTGAGTTTATTTGTTGATATTTTAGTTGTCATGTACATAATAGTATTTTGCAACTAATTGTTTTTATGTATTTGTTGCATAGGGTGACAAAGCAATGACAATTTACAAGACAAGAACTACACCAAAAAATCAAGCTTTTAAGTTGCATCATGCTTGGAACTAGGGCTGGGTTCGGTTCCGTTCGGTTCGGTTTTTTGCGAAAACCAGAAACCGAACCGAAATTAATGTTCGGTTCGGTTTTCTATCGGTTTGTGTTCGGTTCGGTTTGTATTCGGATCGGTTTCGGCCCGGTTCGGTTTTTTTTTTTTTTCTTTTTTTACTCTATACTCGCAAGACTGATAATAAGGAAAAAGTAAACACAACTTCTAATTTTCAGAAGCAGGAAATGAAAAGAAATATATAGCCAGTTGAACCTTATGACCTTTCACCAAGTATTTCAACTAAACTACCAAACCATCTGTTGAAAAACAAGAATCTATGAAAACAATCAATGCTTATGGAGATTATTCAGGCTTCTCAAATTCATAACCAAGACATATAAAAAAGCTTACCGCATCAATGTGATTGAAGCAACCCAGCATAACAACATTACTTTTACTAATTCAATGATTTATGTCAAGAATAACAATAATTTACCTTCCCGAGGCATAGGCATAATGCAACCCTCTGCAACTCTCCACCAGAGAGATTCAGAACTTCTTGATCCATTAATTGTTCAATAACAAGAGGCTTCATCACATCTGACATGAATTGGGGATGAGTATATGAATCACGAATTTTTGAATGTAACAAGGCTCTGACAGTGGATGGAAACTTTGGACTGATTTTCTGAGGCTTGTAAGAAACATTGAATTCAGGTATCTCCACATCATAATCTTCTACAGAATCAGGTTTCAATAGACCAGCCTGAAAATTGGGCAATATGCTAACTCAACATCTGAAGCTGCAAAGTAACTATGACTGAAGAAAAAGAAGATGAAAAATAAAGAATACCAGCATACGGATGAATGTTGTCTTCCCTGTTCCATTCTCTCCCAGCATTACAATAATCTGAGAATCAGTAAATTCACATTCAACCGCACGAAGCCTGAAGTTTCCCTGAGTTTTAGTCATTGATGGGTATTTATATCGTGCATATGTCTCAATTTCCTCAGCACTTTCCTGTGGAGTCTTACACCGGCGGCTTTAGTTACAAGGTTGTTATTTGTTAAGGCTTAAGGGTTTTGTTAAAAAGATTAAAAAATTAAAAATAACCTCACAAATCCTGGAGGCATGAGGGTTCGAACCCATGCCTCCAGCTTGTAAAGTTTCATTGAAACCAACTTGGCAACAGGTTCTGTTTTGTTATGATTGTATGACTAAACTATTTATAAATATTCAAAAAAATTATATATATATATATCGGTTCGGTTTCCGAGCCTCAAAAACCGAAACCGAACTGGTCAGATTCGGTTCGGTTCGGTTTGACAATTTCGGTTCAGTTTTTTTGCGGTTCGATTTTTTTCGGCCTCGGTCCGGTTCGGTTGTCGGTTTTTTTCGGTTTTCGGTTTTTTGAACCCACCCCTACTTGGAACATCCTCAAGGATTGTCCGAGGTGGGGAACCGATGCGAACCAACAATGTGGAAGATTATTTCATAATGAAGCCCCACCCCCAAATGATGTCAATGAAGGTGTGAATTTTTCCGACAATGAAGGTGTCGAACAAACGACCCCAACTTCTTCTTTTGCAAGGCCCCCGGGTAGAGATAAGCAAAAGGAAGCAAAGAGAAAAGGGAAGTCCCAAGATCCGACATGTGCACAATTTGCTAGCGAAATGACAATAATGAACGAAATCCAGTGCCGTCGGCAAGAAGAATCGGCCCAAATGCTTTTGGCCATGAAGGAACAAGGGGATAGGGAGCAAGAAAGGTACAAAACAAATTTGATAATGGAGGACCTCGACAAATACACTCCAGAGAGGAAGAGATACTTACGTGGTAAGCAAAAGGAAATTTTACGAAGGAATGCCACAAGGAGTATATTTCAAGATGATGATTCATCTCAAGACTATCACCCAAGTCCATCGCCAAGTCAAGATGGTGAATATCATTATTAAGTTTATGTAGTCTATGAGTTTTCGAATGTATTAAGTTTATGTAGTTTATTAATTGTTTTTTTTATTTTTTAAGTTTATGTGGTTTATTAATTGTCTTTTTTATTTTTTAAGTTTATGTGGTTTATTAAATGTCGTTGGTATTAAGTTTATGTGGTTTATCTTGATTTTCATGTATTGATTTAGTGATTTTTCAAAATTTATCGGAATTTAAATATTTTTAGGTTAAAATGTTCATAAAATTAATTTAGGATAGTCTATATAATTTTTTTTTAAACAAAGTTAATTTAAAAAAAAATAGCCTTAATTCATTCTTTGATAATCTGCGGCTAAAATTTTAAGCCAGAAGGGTTGCAGTAGAAAAGCTGTTTCTGGGCTAAAACCTAAATTTTCTGGGCTAAGTATTTTTAGGTTTTAGGTCATCATTGGAGATGGTCTAAGATGGCCAAAAAGGCCATGCCTCTTAAACTTGTCGAGAAATTTTCCGTTGTTCATAACACAAGTGGTACAATAAAGGTTATTATATAAGCGATGAAAATTTTTATTTTTTATATTATTAATTTTTTAATACAAAAATCTTACTATTTATATAAAAACATATAACGACTCACATCGTGTGTTCTGGGCATGTTAAAAAATCTTTCCAATTTGTAAACCCACTGTTTCAGAAGTATCTATTATGTGTATAGTGATATATGTGTTTATGAATGCAGTTAAGCTGTTGGTAGCTTTTGAGTATCAATTGCTTATTATGTACTTGTTATTCAAACTCTCTCTTTATTAGGGAAATGATTCATATTTGCTATAAACTACGAATTTAAAACCCACAGTAGAGCATGACACTTTTGCTAGTTTTGACCTAGAAGCAAATGGAAACAGGAAACGTAATTCCAACTACTTAGTTGATAACACTTAATTTGATCAAGTAGAAATATTATACAAAGCAAACTTATAGAACCCCATTATTGTAATATAACATAACAACATATGCTGAAGCACCAGAAATCATAAAAAACATGACATTGGCCTTGAAGGTCCAAACATTTCTCTAGCCGGTAGACACATCAAGCTAAGTTCGGCGTCCACTCGTCACCCTTGCGGTTGTTGGCTTTCTCCTCCTGCTGAATGTCTCCACAAACTATTCATGCTTCTTGTCTGCCAATGTGTTTCCAGCAACCACTCCCACTATTAGTCGACTAATAACTCCCGGCAAGACTACATACCAGTCAAACTCAAATGGAAACCCAGCCTCTTCATCTTCTTCAAAGCTTGATCGTGGCGGTCGCCTCGAGGTCTCAGAAGCCTCGCATTTCTTGGACAAAAGCTCTCCACACAGACCTGAGTTTCCTTGGTATGAATATTCTAGGAATGTACCAAATTGTCGGCCAAGTGGTATAGGCCCCCAAAGATGGTTATACGACACATTAAAGTACCCATGGAAAGTGAGTTGTGCCAAACTACCGGGGATCATTCCTGAGAGCTTGTTTTGAGAGAAATCCAACGATTCAAGAGCAGTCAAGTTCCCTAGAGATGAGGGGATTTGACCAGAGAGAGTGTTGTTGGAGAGGTTTAGCACATGAAGTGCTCCTAGACTCCCAATGATACTTGCTGGAATCTCTCCTTCAAATCTATTACCTGAGAAATCTATGAGTCTCAGATCATAGGGGGTCTCATAATATGTCAACTCAACACCTTTTACAGGAACTATCATCCCGTATGAAAATTGAAGGTAATATCCATATTTATTTGTGCTGTCGTTCGATGAGACTGTAAAGTACCGGCTTCCCTTGTTCGTGACAACATATTTCATGAAATTCCAGTTCTCCATGTACTTAGAAGGCAACATACCTGAAAACAAATTGTTGGATAAATCAATGATGCATAAGTTTGGGAACTCATGATCAGTTGGAGGCTTCCCAATTATCCCATGAAATGCATTCGACCCCAAAAAGAGACCCTTCAATACTGGAAGTACCCCTAACCAATAAGGGAAGATGTCACTGATCTGATTGTTGCCAATGTGAAGATATTCTAATTGAGTGCAATCGGCCATTGATCTTCGTAACATCCCCTGTAACCGATTATAGCCCAACCCAATAAATTTCAAACTATTTTTTTTAGCACAAAATGGAGGAATATCACCGTGGAAAGAATTAAACATCAAATGCAGTATTTCCAAGCTACTGGACTTCCCCAAACACTGTGGAAGCATGCCACTCAGGTTGTTGTTGCCCAAATTAAGAACTTGAAGATAATTTAAGTTGCAGAACAATGGTGAAACTTCTCCACTATAATTATTGTCGTTGACCAGGTAAACTGTGATAGATTGTGATGGAATTGGCAATGACCCTTGTAACTGATTATTAGAAAGATGAAACAGTTGTAGATTTTTCCATGGAAGAGTGATTGGATTCTCCTTAAAGCCTGTTAAGAAGTTAGAGTCGAGGTTGAGATTGACCAAAGTTTCTCTAGTTGCATTCTAGAGCCATTTTGGTATTTGGCCATGAATGTTGTTACTAGAAAGGCTTACGGCTCCCAATTCGTATTGATTTTTCAAAAATTCTGGAAACTCTGTCAAGTTGCATTCAGCCAACTTTAGAATTTCGAACTTTGGAAGAGTAGCACTCGAACCAGATTTGACACGCACGAATAACCTGTTGCCTGATAAACCAAGTGCCTTCAACTTTTTGAGGTTGGAAAACTCATCAAACTCAACTATTCCACTCAAATTATTACCGGAAAGGCCAAGAAGTTCAAGATTTCTGAGGTGGAAAAGCGACTTAGGAAATTCTCCTTGCAAATTGTTGGAGGCGAGGTTCAGACGTTTAAGATTTCTGAGGTGGAAAAAAGATTTAGGGATTTCACCAGTTAATGAATTGTTAGACAAATATAGGAACGCGAGTTGGGTCAGGTTAGCCACAAAACGTGGGAAATTTCCCCGTAAGTTATTATCCGAAAGACCCAAGTAGTTGAGCTTGGTTAATTTTCCAAAACAAGACAAGGAATCAGGGACTAAGAATTGGCCTGCGGAAACGTCATGAAATGAAGTTATCTCAAGGAAACTAAGCTGGGTAAGGTTTTCGAAAGAAAATGGAACATGGGAATCAAAACCACAGTTTGAGATATCAAAGTAATTTAAGGAATGAAGGTTTCCGATAGAACTAGGAAGTTCACCGGAGAAATTTGTCCTTGAAACATCCAATGTTTTGAGGGAATTGGTTCTGTTAAAAGTGGGAAAATAACCATTTAGCTTTGTGTTTGAGTATAAACTAAGCTCCTCTAGGTTTGGTAGGTGGAAAATGCCTACTGGGAATTCCCCATACAACCCACAATAGCTTAGATGGAGAGATGTGAGAGAAGATGCATTGACCCAGATATCAGGCACAGTGGAGTATATCCCTACATCACTAAGAAGAAGTTGTTTTATGCTGGTCAAGTTTGGACTAGGATTTTCATGTTGGACTTCCTAAGCTCCAAACCATTATTTTGAGATAGATCAAGGGTAGACAATTTGGATAGCTTTGAAATTTCAGATGGAATTTGGCCAGAAAATGCAGACAGTGAAAGGTTGAGATAGGATAGACTCGAAAGGTCATGGCCCAATCTCGATGCTATTTCAGACGAATTGAAGTTGTTATCTGAGAGGTCAAGCATCTGCAAGTGAACAAGTCGGAAGAGGGTGCTGTTGGAATTGATAGAACCATAGAGACAGCTGTTCTTGAGGTCGAGGCCAATGACACGGCCAGACTCCGCATGGCACTTGACACCATCCCACGAACAACAGTTACTCTGATTTTGATCTCCTTCTCGAGCCTAAGATGCTACCTTCGGATAAGCAAAAGGAGATCTAGAAGCTGACTTGTCTATCGTAAAGCTTTCCTTGAATTGTAACAAGAAGGAATGCTCGTCAGAATGGCAAAGTGTCTGTGTCTGAGTCTGCACATATAAAAAACAATGAGTAGCATTGAGTAATAGCAAAAGAAGACAATGCAAACAGGTAAATTTGGACAACAAAGAGTGCAAAATGAAAGCTTTACGATAGACAAAGCGTGCAAAATGATACTTTCCTTGAATTGCACTCTTTTTTCTTTATTTTTCACTAAAGCCTCTTTGTCTAGGATCAAATTGGAACATGTAACTCTTGAAGATAGAATATAGATTACTCATTAAAGAAACTTATCAATTTCATGGAAAGCTTTACGATAGACAAGTCATTAAAGAAACATATCAATTTCACTAAAGAAGGGTGTGTGCTATCCACACACCCCATTTTACTTCTCACACACCCCTTGATAATTTATGTCTGTTGATTTTCTTCAATTCATCTGATCCGATGGCCAAAAATTAAAAAGGTGTGTGAGAAGTAAAATGGGGTGTGTGGATATCACACCCTTTTATGCAAATCAACCACGTTTCAAATAGGCACGTCAAATCACATATCACAATCATCATCAGTACATAAGCCAAATCATGTTTAATAAACATAGGTCTATGGCTAAATATATAAAATCACATTTCAATAGAAATCACATTATAAAACCAGGTCATATTCACATATGATACCAATATAAGAAATCAAGGTAATAACCATATCACATATGTTCAAATCACTCTTTAACCAATGTAGGCCCACTAGACTTCACTTAAGTCTCCCGTAGTACTAATTTTAGTATTTAGAACGTTTTGAGACATGTTGACCAAAAGTCAACTCTCAGTCAAAGGTAAGATCCACAATTCTACATAATTCAATCCGGAAGATCCACACATTGAATTTCGGATCCGTAACTTTCTACAGTCCACATTATGCTTCTAAAACAACATACTAAAATTTCATCGCGATTCGACGGTCGGATCTCCGCCAATTACAAATTCAAGTGGCGGCCAACGTTTGATTTTACAAACTTATTTAATTTGGGAAGATCCATACGTCGGATCCCCAATCCGTAAGTTTCTATGGTCCTCAAATATTATTTGTTATGACGTATTAAAGTTTGGTAACGATCCAACGGTCGAATTGTCGATTCATATTTTGATCAAGTAATGTATCATAGTGAAATTAGGTTCAAATGATCAATCCATGCCATACAAATATCAAATACAAAATCAGGACATCTAATTAAACTTAGAAAGGCATCGACGGCCCACTGCTGGTCACGCACCGCCGTGGGTGGCGGTTTCCGGTGAACGGAAACCCTATTTTTCCGACTAACTCTAAAAATTACCTAATTTCACATAAATGTAGATCTCAATGAATAGAGCAAGTTTCATACATGTGGCCAAGTCCAAATTGGCTGGGAAAGGCCCCAATTTGGCTCGCACCTGTCGGAAACCCTAGAATCGGTGAGCTTCGATTCTCCTTCCTCGCTGTTCTGACGCCCCTACAACTGATTGGGTCTTGTTCTGGTGGAGTTCCTCATGATTTGGACCTAAAAACCCTCAAATTTGGGTGGAGATGGTAAAGGGGAGGTTGTGGAAGAGGTTGCAGGTGTTGGATGGTGGTGAATCGACAGAAAAATGGCGGAATCCGTCAGAAATGGGGTCATGTGGGTGCACGGGTGCAAGGGCGATAAGAAGGCTAGGAGCCTCCCTTTTTTTGATTTTTTTTTTCCTCCTTTCCTCATTGGTTCTCCTTTTCTTTCCCATTTCTAACTGGTCCCTCACTCTTTTATCTGATTGGTCCCTTTCCCACAAGGTGGGAGTTTATTTAACTTAAAAACTATAGTTTAGTAAGACGACTTCAAATGTCCGTAACTATACTGTTATAATCCAGACTCACAAACGGCTTTCGCCTATACGCTCGTGCTTTCAAGATCTGTTCGAAAATATAATTCATGACCTTGAAAGGTTTACAGATTTTAGATAATTAATTTCCAAACTTCAAACTTCGTAACTAGTTTAATTCAAATCTAAATTCAAATAAATTAATATAATTTCTCAAAAAATATTATAAAATCTCAATAATACAAATACATATATTATAACAGTGAAATCCATGAACGTGATTTCACATAGAATCCGGTTCTACTTGTTATATCCGCAATTGAGGACCGTACATATGATGGGGATGATCATGCTTAGTGTAATTGCGATGGGTGATCACTACCTACCTAGGGTTGTGAGGATTAGTTGTACTTGGTTAATTTCGATAGGCGGCCATATTTTGGTTGGATTCTTTTGAGTGGTCAGGAATTCCAGTTCTTGTTTGTTTCCATTAAGTTAGTTTGAAAACCTAGATTCGAGTGCATAGGAATTGCTCACAGTGGATATTATGTTTGTAAATTAAAGTTATCATGTTATTTCTTGGAATCCATGTAGGGAATTATGGTGAGTTCCTTTATTAAGTTCATGAAATGATTTGTGATTTTATTAATTGATTAACATAGTTAAATGTTAATATTGTGCATCTTTGATTCATTGAATCGCTTAATTGTTGTGATTGTGGATTGTGTTGGAAAATATTGTGATATAGGTGAATGACAATCTTGTTTCACATGCATATGATTTCGTTATGTAGACGAAAATCTAGCAAGGCATGCTCAATTGGTTCCCTTGTGTGATTTTGGAACTCTATGTTCTTACCAGTTAATGCCTTGAGAATTTTAGAGCTTAAAAGAAGGGTGAACTACGAATGACTTGATTCCATTGTAGGGTATGTAGGCAGTCTAACATAAAGGTTCGATGATCAAGTACGTAGTAACGTCGCGTGTCAATCCTGAACGTAGCTCGGGATCAAGGAGTGACATATAGACTCTTGCATTTGATCCCCATATACGCACAGCACATCACCATCTAAAAAAGAAACAACCATCTTCACCATATTCCTTTCGGGAATTGGCTGTGTCTTAAAAAGTTTGTCTCAGTTGTAAGAATTAAGGTACGAATCGTTGTAAAGTTTGCAAGAGCACTAAGCTCAAACTGGGAAATATCAGAATAAAATTATTTTTACTTTCTAATTTATTTATGTTCAATGATTTCAGTCTGGACAAGTCTTTAATAGAAAAACTATGCTTTATCTTAGTTACCTACAGAAATAATAAGGATTGCAAATATGATGAGAAGTGGCTAACTTTTTTTTATCACCAATCTGTTCATTTTCTTTCCACCATTATTAGTCATCCACTAGCAAAGTTGTCTCCAAAAGGGAAGGATTTGATGATATGAGAGATAGAGATGGAAAAGACACTGCTAGAAAATATCATTTTGTTGACAAATTTTAAATTGACAAAGAAAAATTTTGTTGGCACAAGAGTCATCTCCAACGAAAATTTTAATTTTGTAGGTTAGGGTCTAATGTTTTTATTTTTCTTTAAAGATCAACATTATTTGTAACCGCTCACCTAGCTTTAAGCTTATCGAGAGAAAGCAATGAGGAGTTGTGCCTATGAATGGAGTTCAGTTCCTCTTCCTTTTATTACACGGTAGCGAAAAACAATTTAATCATCAAAAAAAAAAAAAGTCATGGAATCTTCGTGATTTAACTTGTTTTCTATACCTTGTATTGTTTTGTTTTTTCCTCGACAACGTCATTCATTGTTCTTCATTTGCACATACACTTTTTCTCACGCTCTCAAGATACATTCAAAATTGATATATAATGGTAGGATGTAAGGGTGCGAGCATTAGAAATACACAAGGGCATTACTAAGTTTTGAAACAAATTTGTCTGTGCATCACTCCCTTCTAACTACAGAGATGTACCAGACTCACCTTCATCCAATTTTTTTTTTACAATCGATATTATCTATACTAAAGGAAGAGAATGGGTTAAGCCTCATAATTTGCTAGCAATAATGTAGTTCAAATTCGCATTTGGTTATTTGGTGAGAATCAAACATAAGACCTCACTTACAAGTGAAAATGACTACCACTACACTTTCATCTATCTTAACTCCCTTTAATTTATCATCCAACTTCAAATTTACAGAAATGGTCTTTGGCAGCTCTTTGTGGTGATAATCAAAGGCGTATAATTTGGTTCAAGACTATAAGCCTTAATTAATTAGTAGCAAAAATATGGTTTCACACTAATCCCTTGACGAGAATGCTTGCGGCGATAGTGAAAGGTGTGTAATTTGGTTCAAGACTTTAAGCCGTAAAAGTGGGTCCACGCGTTGGACTAGAACGGAGATGGAAGAGGAGGGGAAAGGAGATAGTTGGGAGCCGCCGACTCCGGCGAGAGCTCCGACTACTGTGTTTAAGTTTTTATTTATTTATTATTTTTTATATATATCTTTATTCTTTAAAAGGGTAAAATGGAAACTTTGAATTCTGCTAGGTAAGAACAGATAATTATCAGGTGTAAATAGTAAAAAACAAAAATAAATTATTAGTAAGAGAAAGGAAAGGGCTCGAAACTATTATAAGAATTTGAGAGACGAGAGTTTTGAATCTACAATTTATGGATAGATACCAAACACCCTATCTATTAAAATATTTGACTAAATGTAAGTGAAAATAGTAAATCCCAAAGTCTTATAGTGGTAATAACACCCTCTATGTTAGATAATAGGTCAATTAAATATTGTGAGTGATGTAATTACATCACTAAAATGAGTGATTACTCTATTTAAATGAGATGTTTTATATTCGAATCTTGTAGACAACAAATTTGATATCAAATTAGGTTGTTCATTGTGTAACTTAGCCGAATTCTTCATTTCCTTTACGTAAGATATCATTATACTAAAAAAAATACCCATGCAGAATTCATTGAAGTTCACTGTGAAGAAAGGGAGGGAAAAAACCATCCCACGGCAAAATGAAAAACGACTTCAAGTCTCCACCTTAGATCCTTGTTATTTACCAATTTTGACATTGAAAATGTGCCTTTTTGCTAAGGCCTTACCGCCCCATACCTCTTGTCAGCCTAAGTGTAGGGTTGCTGCCTATTAGCTGTCCCTACAGGATCCTCTTCAGATTCTTTTGGTGAAGATTCAGGAGTTTCGTGAATCTTATCCGTTCATCGTACATTGTGTGATCAGTTTTTATAAGGTACTGTTTGTATTTAATTTTAAATAAAAATATTTAAATAATTTTTAACTGCACAATGTACGATGAACGAACATGATTAACGGATTTTCGGAATCCTCACAAAGAGGATCCGTCTAGGATTCGGAGTCTTTAGCTGCCCTGCACCATCATTTTAATATTATGTCAGCCGCCGCCTTCACCAAATCAGTCACTGGCCCAAAACCAATGCATTGCACAACTGGGCTTTCTTTGAATTAAGTCCAAGATTAATTATCAACCCAAACACTTGACAGAGAGAAGGAGACGGAGAGAGAGAGAGAGAGAGAGAGCGCGCGCGTAGAGACAGGAAGGCCGGAAATTGAGAAAGAATGCCATGCTTGCAGAGAGTGACTGAGATTTGAAACCCATGCCTACCTCAGCTAATTAAAAAGGTGAGAAGTCGTTTTCAAATCTTTGTGCTTTAGGGTTATGTTTACAAACTCCATTTATTTCATAGAGTTTCAGATTCAAAATTGTATTGTGGTCAGCAAGAATTCGAAAAATACTTGAGCGTGCAGATGTCTAAGAAGTAGCCATGGATGCAGATGCATATGGCCTTTCCATGGCTGCTGCTGCTGCAAAGAATCAAATGGAAAGTTAAAATAATATTTTGTTCCTAACCTCAAGATCAAGTTTGATTGGCCAGGACAGCTTGGTCCGACGGATCCTGAGAGAACGATCCGGAGAGCAATCGAACATGCAAAGGTAGTGATTGAAGGTTTAAGACGTATAGGTGTTTCAGGATTAGTGCTGTAGGCTTCTGTTGGGGCGGTGAGTTCATTTTCCTATGTCAAAGACCATCGTTTTTTGTTGGGATTAAGAAAATGAATTAAGAAAATGAATTGAGTGCCCCAGCAGTAGTCTTTACGTTGAACCAAAACACTATTAGGTTAATTGTACTGATCCACGCATCTTCTTTTATGTGCAAAATCTCTACTAAATTGCCCTATGAAAATGACATAAAACTAATTAAATTCCCAATATATCTGAGAAATATAACTTTTAAAAGTGTGACAATATATGCAGCACCAGGATGTTGCAGAACTCACTGCCCCAATTTAACAAACGTAGATATGCATTCAGGACACTATTACATAGGAAGCTTAGAGAAATCTTAACCCTTCTTGGGTCACTTCCAAATATTTAAAATTGGGGAGAAGACAACTTAATATATGCAAAACACAATTCACAAAGGGACGCAACGATATATAAAGAATCCAATCATTTTTCCCTGTATAAGAATCAAGGAGAAAAGAAAATATTTGCATAAGAATGATCCTTCAAAAATCCAATTCCAAAGTAGTAGAAAAATAGATATGCTCCTTATGCCAAAAGCAATCAAAAGAGAAGAGAAAACATTGACTTTCCAATTTATTCCTTTATATTTCTTGTGCATCGAAAATAAACGAAAGTTGTACATAAGTAGAAGGAAATTGAAGACTTTTCAACACCATGTCAAACACTATGATTGGAGTGATCATAAGAAATGAATTGAGAAAGATTAAACTATCTCGCAATCATTATGGTGTGTGTAGGATATACAATAGATATGTATTTGTTCATAAAATGGAAAGAAAATAGAAGAAACGAATTAACAAAATTGAAGGAAACTATGTACTGTAGAAAATATATATGAGAAGAAGACATGGTTCTCTTGACTGTGTGGATTACATTAAGTATATGGAATTTAAAATTAAAAAATAGACAAAAAATAAATAACAAATAGGGAGTAAGAGATCAAACAAACAGTGAGTGGTTCAGTTAACATTTTTCTGTCGGTAGCGTCTGTCAATCCTTTAATCTGCAGAATCAGCTTGAGAACTCTTTCCACTAAACTCCTACCATCAACACTCCTGCTTCAAAAGGGAAAGCAACAGTAGTTAAATATTTGAATTGCACCAAACAGATTGATTGATAAAATATAAACAAACATGACACAACCAATGGAAAAGTAAAAGAAAAGAACGTAGTGGTGGTGAAACATATGATTGGAATGAATTTCACCAAACGGGAAGTAATAAAATATTGGAAACTGAATGAGTTGGAAAAAAAAAAACTCAACTGCATTTTCTTATTCTTCTCATACGTTCATGTGGCTCCTTTTGCATCTTTATCTCTTCTAATTTCAAAGAACACAACAATGAAAACAGCTTCTTTTCCTCCCCATTTCTCACCATCCACAAACAAAATATAAAAAAAATCCAAGAAAGTAAGTTCATAACCAATAATAACCAATCATCAAGAAAAAACCCCATCAAGCCCAAACCCAAATACAAACGCCACTAACATAATCACCCAAAAGTCACTACAGTAAACACAAAACCCACCAAAAAATTACCTTCATAAAAAATGCCACCAAAAACCTATTAAACCCAGTCAATAAAGAACCTATTTGACTAATTTCAACTCAGCAGATAGTTAGATTATTGCCCATTAAACAGGTAGATCAAAGTAAGAGCATATCCAGCTAATATTACAGTACAAATTTTGCATCCCAAGGAAGAGTACCAAATTCTACCTCAACCAATAAAATTGCTATAAGCAATGTGAATTTTCAACTATTTTGACCAAATAAATAACTTTCCATTCTAATTTCATCAATTTCTCAGTAAATAAAAAAGGCAAAAATGTATAATTAGAAGCCAATTCAACAATTAAAAAAAAGTTACCAGAAATTAACTCAAATTCGGTAGCACAGCCTGCTATAAATTAAGTAGAGGAAGTGTATGAGTAATGGATGTCCAGGGTTGGTCCTTATGCAGAAGGAAGCATAGGAAGCATAAATGGGATATCAAGTGAGGATCTCAAGTAAATTCGCAACAACACAAAACCCAACCAGCAACAATTTGTTCATTACATCTTAAAACACCAAATTTCGTCTGAAAAATAGTACATTTAATGTAGAAAGCTCAAAACTTTGCCTCCCAAAACTAACATCTAAGAGAGCGTTGCACTTCTTATCTTTAAAAGCATGAATGGGGAACGAAATAAAAGAATAAGAATCTGCAATGAACTAAATAAAAACACACTTTTTACAAACATTATTCGCAAAAAAAATTAAAACTGTATTGAGAAACTCACCATTTTGACAAAAAAGAAAAATCATACCAGTAACTGAACACTAATAAATGATTTTAGGATACTTGATCACTAATATAAATTTGCAAGTTTAAGAGACAATGACAACCTGAATCCTTAAAAAGGTTATTTACACCAATGTATTAAAAGCGTGAGGCGTGGGCGAGACGTCCGAGGCGAAGCCCAGCCTAGGCGTGAGGCGTGAGGCGTGAGGCGAAGCCTTACAGGATTTAATTTTTTTTTATATATATGTTTTATATATTATACATATAATTGTATAACAAATAATACTATGTAAAATAAACATCCATTCTCAATTTTTCATTCAAATCCATAGTCATTCAAAAGATAATATCATTTAAATTCATCATTCAAAGGTAATATCACCCAAATTCATCATTCAAAAGGTAATACAAACAAAGAAAACAATCATTCATCTAAATCATCTTCATATAAATCAAAATACAAACAAAGATATAAATCATTCGTCTAGATCCTCTTCATCTAAATAAAAGGCAACATCATCCTCTTCATTGCCAACTCTAGATGAACTTGTTGGGTATCTCATCATTTCATCAAAAGAATCTTCCGAATCATATTCCACATTTCTTCTAGTTCTACTTGATGATTCTTCATTACCCCATTTTATTTTGTATGTAATAGGACCCTGAGGTTGAGTAGGCTCGCGAGGAGAAGGAGGAGGAGTAGGCTCACGAGGAGGAGGAGGAGGAGAAGACTCTCTAGGCTCTCGAATGTATGAGCCACTTTCATAAACCGGGGTTGGCACATTCCTTATGGCCTTAACATTATACAATAACTCATCCTCAAGCCATGTAGGATCTTCTGGAAGAACGAGATCTTCTATCTCTGTTATTCATTCATCATCGGAGGCAATTTCTTCCACAACAATAGGATCATACTTCTCCATCCTTTTCTTACTTCTTTGTTGTAAAGCCAAATTGTACTTGACATAGGCTAAAGCATTAAGCCTTTTGTGTTCAAGCCTATTCCTTCTTTTTGTATGAATCTACAAATAAATCAATTATATTATTCAAGTCTAAACATTTTAAGCAAAAATGACACTTAAGATACTAATAATATATTTACTTACCATTGAAAATGTGCTCCAATTCCTCTCACATCCCGATGCACTACAAGTAAGGCTTAGAACTCGAATGGCAAATTTCGTTAACTCGGGTGTTTTATGCCCAAAGCGCTCCCGCCAAGCCGCTAAAAAAACAATATTAATAAGGTAAGTAATTTAAAGGTTAATGATAAAAAGATATTAACAATTAATTAATTAAATCTTACTTGGTGTTCACTTTTTCCTAGTTTGCATAGCCATAGAATCCGCAAATGGACCACGGTTATTAGTAAATAAATCCAATTGAACATCGGCCTTTTCACGTTCTTTCCCTTTCCCAAGCATCCTATCCATGCAAGCAAACAACCCATTTCGCACTTCATCAGTATTTGAGAAATTATCCTCATATCGAAATTGTGGGTTTAAGTAATAACCCGCCGCATGTAGTGGTTGATGAAGTTGATCGTCCCATCTGCGATCTATCTTTCTCCAAATAGGCATATATTTTTTCTCCACTTTGTTAATATTGCTTGCAATTTTCTCTTTTGCGGCATCCATCAACTCATATATAAAACCCATGGGGGGTCTCTCCTCCGAATCAACCTCTCTCAAAACACAAACAAGAGGAAGAACGCCCTTAATGCAAAAGGAAACTCGACCCCAAAACTCACGATCATATAACACGTGATGCTTAGCCAACTTTGCTTCACGGGATTTTGCATAGGTACTTTCCGACCATTCTTGAGAGGTAAACAAAGCAACAAGATTTTCCTTTTGCTTTTGTAAGCTTTGTAGTGTAAGGAAAGAAGTGGTAAACCTAGTGACCGCCGGACGAAGAATTTCTAAATTGTTAGTGTACTTTCTCATCAAAGCTAGTACCCATTGATGCCCATATAGATACTTTGAAATACACCTAGCACGTTTGAGTGTGTCATCAAACCATGCCATCTTAGAAATATCTTCTAACATCAAATCAATGCAATGAGCCGTACATGGAGTCCACCACACCTTCTCTTTCCTCTCCATAAGTTTTGCCTCGGCATTCTTGTAGTTCGAAGCATTGTCATATATAACTTGAACCACATTCTCCTCCCCAATTTCTTGAATAACGTCATCCAAATAGCCATACAACAAATCTCCATTCTTAATAGAGGCCGATGCATCAACCGATTTCAAGAACCAAGTACCTTGAGGGCTATTGACAAGAAAGTTGATTAAACATCTACTTTTGCCATCCGACCATCCATCCGACATAATAGTGCATCCATATCTCTTCCAAGCCTTTTGATGTTCTTTCATCATACTTTGTACATCATCAACTTCTTCTTTAAGCATCCAAGTTCTATATTCATGGCTTGTAGGAGCATCAAAGCCGAGACCAAAATTGGACACCAATTTCATTGCATTAACATAATATTCATTGTTTGCCGCATTGAATGGAATGGCACTAGTGTAGAACCATCGGGCAAGTGCTCGGGATGCTTGTCTTCTTTCCTCTTTTTTGAAAGGTGTATTCAACGTGGTTTGACGAGCTTCCGATGTAACATACCTATCAAGTGGTCCCCTTGACCTAGGTGGTAGAAAAGAACCGGTTTGTTGTGAATGTGTGGCACTCGCACTCCCACTCCCACTACTTACATATGCTGTCCTTGTTGTGCCCATATCGACACTTTCACTTTCTTCTCCACCACCACGATACAACTCATGACTAGTTTTCCTCTTTTCTTTAGTTCCCATAACATTAGCAAAACATTCTTCTTTCACATTGGGTGGGACTTTTTTACAACTTATCATTCCTCCTGAACTTACACCACCCAAGTGATGTTTGAATCTAGAAATTGAACCCGTTCATTTGTGGTTACAAAAAAACACAATAGAAGTGCTTAGTGACAGGATCCAAATCTTTTGTCCATTGCCAAGCAAAATCTTTCTTAGAAGAAGAAGCCATATTCTTCAATACCCTAAACAATAAACAATAGATGCATGCATACAATTAATGAACCAACAATTTATTATTAATTTATATACCAATACCAACAATTTCTAACAATTTATTAATTAATTTATAAATTAATCCTTTAGTGTCAATTTCTAACAATTTCTAACAATTAATAAATTTCAAACAATTTATTAATTAATTTATAAATTAATCCTTCGATTAATTTATTAACAATTAACCCTTTAGTGCCAATTTCTAACAATTTCTAACAATTTATCTAAGTGCCAATTTATGGCAGTGCACATGGACATAATTTATGGCAGCCGGCAGAAGCATTAAGTTTATGGTATAAGACTATAAGTGCAAAACAGTTTGGCAGCCACACAGACATAAAACCGTGGGCTCTGTCCCCTGTTTTCTATTCTGCTTCTTCCTCTCTCTCTCTCTCTCTCTCTGTCCCCTGTTTTCTATTCTGCTTCTTCCTCTCTCTCTCTGCCTCTCTCTCTGTCTCTCTCTCGTAGAGCACCTTCGGCCTTCCCCAGAAAATGCAAAACCAGAAAACTAAATCCCCATTAACCCCAGAAAACTATTAACCCCTTTCCCAGAAAATAAATCCCTAATTTCAAAAACCCTAACCTTTGGGATCTTGCTGACGGCGCTGGGGCTGGGCTGATGGCGCTGAGGTGACGGCGGCGGGGTGATGGCGGCGTGGCGACACCGATGTTCTGGGACTCTGGGCTTCTGGCGCGCGGGAGTTAAAGAAGCAAGGCAGAAGGCAAAAGGCAGAGGCAGAAAAATGGGTCAAATTCGAAGGTATGGTGGGTGAAGACTGAAAATCCTTACCCAAATGACGTCGTTTTGGGTTTGGATAGTTTTTTTAAAAAAAAAAAAAAAAAAAAAAAAAAAAAAAAAAAACGTCCAGACACCTTGAGGCGCGCCTCCGCTGTCTCGACGTCTCCGGCGAAGCATTTCGCCTACTCCAGCAAAACTGAGGCGTTTGCCTCTCCGTCCAGCCTCAAGGGCGCTCTAGGCGCGCCCCGAGGCGAGTTCTTTAAAACATTGATTTACACCTAAAATGAAACAGACATATCCAAAGGACATAACATAGTTTTCTTTTGTGAGTTTAATATTTGGACTGGAGTTTATTTTTAATTTTAGTGTGGTGTTTGCTGTTCTGATCTGCACTTTGTAGGGGTTGTGGTTGGATCGTTCCAGGGAGGTCTGTTGGACTGTTTACTGGCCTGGAACAGATGTTAAAATGATGGTCCCTTCCTTAAGAAGAGATAAGACCATATCGCATGACAACTTTTAAAATATATGGGTTCATATAACATAGAAAAATGAACAAATAAATGCACACCCAAAATTACATGTGCCAATCAAATTAAAGGATGACTGCTTGCCGAAATGATGACGGTAAGAAAGTCAAAGAGAGAAGAACAAAAGTATAAAAAAAATGAATACTTTACCTGCATATATCGCACGAAACTGCTTGTATAATCAACTGCTCTCCTCTGTGCAAGCTTTCTCATCTTTTATCCAAGAAAACTGTCAGCATGACCTGCAACAAACAAACCATTTGTCACTCATTATAAAAAAAGGGAAAATTCATTAAATTCTGCACTAAACTTCTTAACAAAATTAAACAACTATTTGCAAATATCATTTACACCCTTGGCCTCACTGGCCCATAATAAGCTCATATTTATATATATTTTATATCAAATTCACTTGTTTTTTCTTAGTTAGTTCCTTATATTGTTGAGTTATTTACTTTGTTTTTGTGTTTTGTAGGATTTGTCAAGCAAAGAAAAGAAAAATAGCACAAGTGGGATTTTAAGTAATAAATTCGTCAAAACTGCCTGTGCAGATCAGCTGAATTTGGAAGAAAGTTGCGGATAGCTCAGAATGAATTAGAGAATGACCCTTATATGGTTGGAAAGCTATAGATGTCTATTTTCTGGAGCACTTCGCAGATTGTTAATATCATTTTTCTACAAGAAGTTATGGCCGTTTTAACACTGAAAGGTTCCCAAGAGGCTGAGCAGTTTGTAACTGACAAGAAAGCATTGAAAGCAATAAATCCAATAAATCTAGCAGCCAAAACTGATGCAATCAAGAACAAACCAGCTGACAGGAAATGGAATTAAAGATGAGGATTAAGAGGGAGTAATTGGCATAAAGGCTACCCAAGGAGTTACAATTGTTTTACATTTCCTCTCACTTATTGTCATCACTAAATGGCTATTAGTGGGTGAGTTAAGGAGAAGAAAATGATGCAGCAAGAATTGGTTAAAAAGTAGCATTGAGGAAGGAAGGAAAAGGAGAGCCTTAGTCGATTTCTTTCGGTTCTATTTTCTCAAACTCATGTCTATCTTTTGTTTTAACTTAAGGATTTTGTAACTAAATTTTTAGTAGTTAGGGGCTGTTTGAAGCCTTGAATATGATTGCAAGTTTGTTATGACATTTTGTTTGAATTACTTTTATGAATGGATGAAAATTGGTTCACTACTTGTCTCATTGATGAATTCTTTATGTGTTTTATACGGATGCATACTTAGTAATCATATCTAGGATTCTAATGCTATGAATATGTGTGTGCCTACCCTTGTCGAATGAGGACCTACATATGTTCTAGAGTAGTACTTGTTAATTGCGATTAACATGTGAATCAATTTCTAGGATAAGTAAGACAATGCCAGTACTTACGATGCCTTGTGATGATTCAAACTCTTTTCGTTCTTAATGATTTCTACTTGTTAAATCTATGAACACACCATTCTAGATTGCATGTTAGGGACTAAGTTAAGTTGAAAACGTCATTCTCTTAACATACTACATAAGAAAGAGTAATAGGTTGAGTTCTAACATTGAGCCAACTTGAGCATCTTCATCCGGAAATAGAAGGAATTTGAATGAAACATAACATGTTTGCATGATTATTTGGTGGTGGATAGTAATTCCCCTAACTCGTTTTTCTTAATTTGTGAACTACTTAAAAATCTGTCTCTGTCTTATTTTTGTTCGATTTAATTTAAATATCAAATCAACTCCAAAAATCCCAAAAATTTGTGTGAGTGTAGCTTTGTATGTCTAGTGTTTGCATATAAAATTTCGTAGACTTTAGATAAGTGTAAGTCGGTCTAATAATTATTTTTCGGTGGCTGGCTAGTAGGGACAGCAGCCCAGTTTTTGTGACATTTGAAGTAGTTAGATAAAACAATCTTCTGCGGGAAAGACCCTTATTTTCATATGCTACAATTGATAAATTTCATTGTTAATAAGGAAATTTAATAGGACATTTGTGTGCTACATTGTGATGTGCTTTTATTCTTATCAGCCCACCCTTTTAAATTGCAAATCTCAATAACTTCAAGATCCAAAACCAGTTCTAACGGTTTAATGCACTTTAAAGTTGAAAATCCCAGTCAACAAAATAAGTATAATGCAACCAAATTCTTGTTTAGGTACTTCCCCACAATTCAAATTGTTTTCTTTTATTCTCCATTAATTTCCAACCAAAACAGGAAAGAACCAGAACAAAATAGCAAAGACAAAGGCATAATTTGGTACAAACCATCATTAGGACGAAGAGGAGGAGTGAGCACAGGCGGGTTGTGATACACAGGGGCCATACTGACGGCTGACGCATCATTGGGGCCGGTGGTGATGTTGAGGGTGGTGCTGCTGATGTTGAGGGTGTTGTTGCTGATGTTGCGGGTGCTGTTGTTTGTGGTGTTGTGGATCAGGGTATATCATTGTCGCCCCAAATCAAAGTACTAAGAGGAAGAGAGAGAAAAGAGAGAAAAAAAAAAAAAAAAAAAAAAAACCAAAACCCTAGGATTAGAGAACCAAGACGTGGAAAGTTGCACCAATTTAAACGCCTTCTGCCAAGCTAAAAATTGAATTCAATTTGCAAAAGCAGTCACACTGGCTATGAATTCAAGTCAAAGAGGGCCTAAAGAGTGAAATTTAGAGTTTCAACACAGCATGCCCTTCTCGTAGATATGGTTTCTTTTCATGAATTGAAAGAAAAACCCATCAATTGATTGACAGACTTGAACAATTAGAGAGTAGTAAAGCATGTAAAAAGCAAAATTTTAAAGCTGTTATGGATCCATATTTCACTAAAGACCACACACGCAGAAACACCCCCCCCCCCCCCCCAAATTCGAGCATCATCGCTCAGGCCCCCCCCCCCCTTTTTTCTGACATCACCCCTCCCCCCCCCCCAAAATTCGAGCATCATCGCTCAGGCCCCCCCCCCTTTTTCCGACATCACCCCTCCCCCCCTCCAATTAAACGCATGAAGCAGCACCCATGTGTGCTCAAACGCGTCGAAAAACATATCACGCATTCGTTATACATTTCTCTATTAACTAATCAGCTAACTAAATTTAAAATTAGCTTCGAAACCAAAAAAGTTCTGAACTTTTAATTCTACAATCATATTCAGTTCTTCATCTCTTACTCTAAATCCCAATTACAGAAAGACCTAAACTTTATTTCAATTTAATATTGTTTTCCCCAAATCCCACAAAAATAAAGTATAAAAAACAACAATAAATCATGAATTAAATTAAATTTCTCACCTCCACCTTTACCAGAGCTTTCACATTCTCTACCTATCACCAAAAAAAAGAAAAAAAAAAATCAAGTAAAAAAAAGGAGAACTTGAACTTCAAAATCAGTCGAAAGAACTATAATATCAATTGGGGTTTTCTGCTGAAGTGAAAAGTAAGGGTTTTAATTCTCATAAGGATCGATGTCTAAGGAGAGGGTCTGTTCGTCTCCGTTCATCACTATGATCTTCATCTTCTTCAATTCGTCGCTGTGATTGGATCTCCAATCTCTCTCTCTCTCTCACAAAATATACCCAAAAACCCAAAAGCTAGAAACTAAAACCTAATCACCCAAAATCCCCAATCCTTAACCAAAAACATAATCAGTCACATATACTACATAGTGAATGAAATGCGGAAACTCAAATCAAACGCCTTCAATTGCTTAAAGTTTCAAAATTTCAATCATTTGTCGAGCTTAAATTTGAAAAATTACAATGCCCTCTTGACTAACTCCATCCAAAGATTCAAAATACCAGAAAGCAAATAATTGTACTAAAAAATAAGTAACTTCGTTATAAATTCAAATCAACTTAACAAAAAACAACAAAGCTACCAATCAAAATAGGAATTCTGCAACTACACACACTATTTACAGTGCTATGCAAAACTCATATTTGAATGAGGGCCTTTACTATTGAACTGAAAGATGGCTGTTTTTTTTTTTAAATTAGGATGACCTTACCAATCAAACTTACAGTGCTATGCAAAACTAATATTCGTAATCTATACCAGCTCTAGCTTGCCTCCACTCGTAACAGCTCCGATCTGAGAAATACAACGCAATTTCTGAAAAAAAAAAAAAAAAAAAAAGGAGTCAGAAAACCTTAAAATCCCCAAGAACCCTAATTTATAAACTCCCAATCAAACGCAAAAAGGATAGAGGAAACCCAAATAAGGGAAATTCGAGAAATTCAATATACCTTCATCGACAATGGAGGCGGTTGTTGACCGTCACTGTACCTCCATTTCGCGCCCACAATGTTTGAGGCTTTCAACCGTCACTAATTGGTTTGTGGGCTTCACATCGAGAGATAAAGGGACTTATGAAAACAGATCCCACTAACCTCCCTATTTAAAAACAGAACATGATTTAGGTGATTAAAACTCATTTGAACAATCAGCAAAACTTGAGTGAAAACAATTAACTAATTAACCACTTGCACCCTGCTCACAGTGAAAAGCAATTTCAAATCAACAACCATATGAATCCAGATTCATTAACAACCACTTTTGCCATAATTTTCTTCTTTCATTCAATTGTTTGAATGACCAAATGCCAAGTTTGGCACGGTTTCATCTGTGCCCTAGATTCTTGTAAAACACGAAGTTTAAAGAAACATGAAGCTTTAAAGTAACAGAGGCATAAATGAAAAACCCTGGAATAAACTTAACTTAAATGTAAAATGGCAATTGGGTTAACAAATCTTGGAATAAAACTAACTCACAAAATGAAAAGCACCTCCAATAAATTGACATTTTATACTTTTGGCTGGCCAAAAATTATCTATCTTTGCTGGAATATGCAAATAAAATGCAAATTGACAAAAACATTGAAAGAAGCAAAGCAAATTACAAAACCTTAAACCAAATGACAACTTGGAAATGGAAGCAAATGTGAACTGTTTTTAATCATTTAGGTTCAAATGATTGGCAGGAGAAAGGGCCATTCTTTGAATCAACATGATAAAAAACAGAACACGATTTAGGTGTTCAAATCACCGAAACTGAGAAAAACAAATTACGAAAATTTTTGAGAAAAACAATTAAATTGAAATGCACAGAACAAAACAAATTGAGAAAAACACTTATTAAATTGAAAAGCCTTCTTTATATTAAAGTGATATTTTAAGTCATGAAATTTAGGTCTTGAGTAACATTCACTGTTTATAGACTTAAATTTTGTTTTTTAGTAAACTTAAATATTTGAGTTTGGGGTCTCAGTACTACGGTCTAATATTCCTCTTCACTTGAAAGTGAGAGGTCTTAAGTTCGAAGTTAATGGATGGTGAATTCGATACCAAATTAAGTTGCTCATTATGTGACATAGCCAAACTCCCTCTCCCCTTAGTGTAAAATATCAATGTACTAAAAAAAATTTGAATTTGGGTCCAAAAACTGAAGTTGGTCTTATAGAGAATTTACACGTGAAAAGCCTTAATAAATTATCTATACTAAAGCTCAATAAGGAAAATAAACACAGTTTCTAAGTACAGTGAAGGACAAAAAAGCCCTTGTTTCACTATCATTTTTCAGTGCTATTTTTTTTAGCTACATTGTAAGATGGCCAAAAAGGCCATGCCTCTTCAACTTGTCGAGAAATTTTCAGTTGTTCATAACATAAATGGTACACTAAATGTTATTATATAAGCGATGAAAATTTTTATTTTTTATATTATTAACTTTTTAATACAAAAATCTTACTATTTATATAAAAACATATAACGACTCACATCGTGTGTTCTGGGCATGTTAAAAAATCTTTCCAATTTGTAAACCCACCGTTTCTCTAGATACTTCCCAGTTCCCACATTGTTTTTCTCACCGCTAAAACGCTCACCGCGCTGCTTGCCTCTACTCTCCCTGTTTTCTTCCTCGCCTCATCTGCTAAATTCTCTTCGATTCTACCAACCGCCGCAACCGTTCAGACTTTCTCAAAGGTAAATTCTTTTCTCATCCTTACAAAATTTGATATTGATTTTGAAAATAGTGAAAACCCCATAAAACAAACTGACTTTCTCAACCGAAGATTATGATATATGTTTCGCATTTGATTATTTAGGATAATTACATGCGTGAGGATTATTAAATGATATATTTGATAAATACGTCTAATTTTAAGGTAGAAGCCTTTAGATTACAACTCACTTTATGGTTTTGCATTAGAAGACAGATCTGTACTCAACATCTTAAGCAAGTCTGGAGGAAATCTGCTGTTAGTTGATGCTCTGTCTCCGTTTCTTTTTGCCTGCTTTAATATGCTTTCTTATGATCTCTAACTTTATAAAGTTTTTATTTTTGTTTTATTAATTTGATTCGGAAGATTTTCAGAGAATAGCTTCAATTGAGTTAGGTTTTGTTCAATTTATTCTCATTGGTTTCATTCCAATTCAATGATTTTGTGTATCGCTGAGTTTTTTGTTGGAGAATAAATTTTCTTCATAGTTCATTCAATTTTGTTTTATTTTCTAATTTGGATTTTGAAAATGTTACCAGGATGGGAAAGGGATCGCCAATTTGAAATTAGCTCTTCAGGTATGCATTCATTCCAGATTTAAAACATCACTTTTGTTTAGTATGTTGTTTATCATTTTTTATCATAACACCGTCATGCGGTGTTACTGTCCATCATTGTAGTTGTTAAAATCTGCTTTTCTGAGTTGTATATAGAACTCTTAACGTAGAATTAATAAAATACAAGTGCAGAATGATCGACTAATCAATGTGGGAAACTTTTGGAAATGTATATAACTGTAACTTAGAAATCTCCCATTTGGATTGCACTTATGCTTTGAATGCAAAGTAAATAAAATGTAATGTAACTTAAAGAGTTATTTTAGAAATGAATGGGTTGATTTGTGAATTTATGGAATTTTCAGAAGTATCTATTATGTGTATAGTGATATATGTGTTTATGAATGCAGTTAAGCTGTTGGTAGCTTTTGAGTATCAATTCCTTATTATGTACTTGTTATTCAAACTCTCTCTTTATTAGGGAAATGATTCATATTTGCTATAAACTACGAATTTAAAACCCACAACAAAGCACGACACTTTTGCTAGTTTTGACCTAGAAGCAAATGGAAACAAGAAACGTAATTCCAGCTACTTAGTTGATAACACTTAATTTGATCAAGTAGAAATATTTTACAAAGCAAATTTATAGAATCCCATTATTGTAATATAACATAACAACATATGCTGAAGCACCAGAAATCATAAAAAACATGACATTGGCCTTGAAGGCCCAAACATTTCTCTAGCCGGTAGACACATCAAGCTAAGTTCGGCGTCCCCTCGTCACCCTTGCGGTTGTTAGCTTTCTCCTCTTGCTGAATGTCTTCACAAACCATTCATGCTTCTTGTCTGCCAATGTGTTTCCAGCAACCACTCCCACTATTAGTCCGCTAATAACTCCTGGCAAAACTACATACCAGTCAAACTCAAATGGAAACCCAGCCTCTTCATCTTCTTCAAAGCTTGATCGTGGCGGCTGCCTCGAGCTCTCAGAAGCCTCGCATTTCCTGGACAAAAGCTCTCCACACAGACCTGAGTTTCCTTGGTATGAATCTTCTAGGAATGTACCAAATTGTCGGCCAAGTGGTATAGGCCCCCAAAGATGGTTATACGACACGTTGAAGTACCCAAGGAAAGTGAGTTGTGCCAAACTACCGGGGATCATTCCTGAAAGCTTGTTTTGAGAGAGATCCAACGATTCAAGAGCAGTCAAGTTCCCTAGAGATGAGGGGATTTGACCAGAGAGAGTGTTGTTGAAGAGGTTTAGCACATGAAGTGCTCCTAGACTCCCAATGATACTTGCTGGAATCTCTCCTTCAAATCTATTACCTGAGAAATCTATCAGTCTCAGATCATAGGGGGTCTTATAATATGTCAACTCAACACCTTTTACAGGAACTATCATCCCGTATGAAAATTGAAGGTAATATCCATATTTATTTGTGCTGTCGTTCGATGAGACTGTAAAGTACCGGCTTCCCTTGTTCGTGACAACATATTTCATGAAATTCCAGTTCTCTATGTACTTAGAAGGCAACATACCTGAAAACAGATTGTTGGATAAATCAATGATGCATAAGTTTGGGAACTCATGATCAGTTGGAGGCTTCCCAATTATCCCATGAAATGCATTCGACCCCAAAAAGAGACCCCTCAATACTGGAAGTACCCCTAACCAAGAAGGGAAGATGTCACTGATCTGATTGTTGCCAATGTGAAGAAACTCTAACTGAATGCAATCGGCCATTGATCTTGGTAGCATCCCCTGTAACTGATTGTAACCCAACCCAACAAATTTCAAACTATTTTTGTTAGCACAAAATGGAGGAATATCCCCGTGGAAAGAATTAGACATCAAATTCAGTATTTCCAAGCTACTGGACTTCCCCAAACACTGTGGAAGCATGCCACTCAGGTTGTTGTTGCCCAAATTAAGAACTTGAAGATAATTTAAGTTGCAAAACAATGGTGAAACTTCTCCACTACAATTATTCTCGTTGACCAGGTAATCTGTGATAGATTGTGATGGAATTGGCAATGACCCTTGTAACTGATTTTTAGAAAGATCAAACACTTGTAGATTTTTCCATGGAAGAGTGATTGGATTCTCCTCAAAGCCTATTAAGAAGTTAGAGCCGAGCTTGAGATTGACCAAAGTTTCTCTAGTTGCATTCCAGAGCCATTTTGGTATTTGGCCATGAATGTTGTTACTAGAAAGGCTTAGGGCTCCCAATTCGTATTGATTTTTCAAAAATTCTGGAAACTCTGTCAAGTTGCATTCAGCCAACTGTAGAATTTCGAACTTTGGAAGGGTAGCACTCGAACCAGATTTGACACGCACGGATAACCTGTTGTTCGATAAACCAAGTACCTTCAACTTTTTGAGGTTGGAAAACTCATCAAACTCAACTAATCCACTCAAATTATTATCGGAAAGGCCAAGATGTTCAAGATTTCTGAGGTGGAAAAGCGACTTAGGAAATTCTCCTTGCAAATAGTTGAAGGCGAGACTCAGATGAGTTAATTGGGTAAGGTTTCCGAATGAAGATGGAACATGGGAATCAAAACCACAGTCGAACATATCAAAGTAATTTAAGGAATGAAGGTTTCCGATAGAACTAGGAAGTTCACCAGAGAAATTTGTCTCTGAAACAACCAATGTTTTGAAGGAATTGGTCCTGTTAAAAGTAGGAAAATAACCATTTAGGTCTGTGTTCGAATATAATCTAAGATCCTCTAGGTTTGGTAGGTGGAAAATGCCTACTGGGAATTCCCCATACAACCCACAGTAGCTTAGTTTAAGAGATGTGAGAGAAGATGCATTGACTAAGATATCAGGCACAGTGGAGTATATGCCGACATCACTAAGATGAAGTTGTTTTATGCTGGTCAAGTTTTGGACTAGGATTCTCATGGTGGACTTCCTAAGCTCCAAACCATTATTGTAAGACAAGACAAGGGTAGACAGTTTGGATAGCTTTGAAATTTCAGATGGAATTTGGCCAGAAAATGCAGAATGTGAAAGGTTGAGATAAGACAGACTCGAAAGGTCATGGCCCAATCTCGATGGTATTTCAGACGAATTGAAGTTGTTATCTGAGAGGTCAAGCATCTGCAAGTGAACAAGTCGGAAGAGGGTGCTATTGGAATTGATAGAACCATAGAGACAACTGCTCTTGAGGTCAAGGCCAATGACACGGCCAGACTCCGCATGGCACTCAACACCATCCCACGAACAACAGTTACTCTGATTTTGATCTCCTTCTCGAGCCCAAGATGCTACTTTCGGATAAGCAAAAGGAGATCCAGAAGCTGACTTGTCTATCGTAAAGCTTTCCTTGAATTGTAACAAGAAGGAATGCTCGTCAGCATGGCAAAGTGTCTGTGTTTGAGTCTGCACATATGAAAAACAGTGAGTAGCATTGAGTAATAGCAAAAGAAGACAATGCAAACAGGTAAATTTGGACAACAAAGATTCCATTTTCATGGCAGTGTGTTTCTGGTTATAGGAAATATAGTTTTATGGCTCTCATATAATTAAGAGTAGAGAAGTTAACTCCTTTTATGGACACAACTCATGCAAAGCATAAATAAATAAAAAAGCATGAGTCGATTGATTAGTGGGTGATGAATTGATGTCTCAATCAATTGAAGACGTGGAAGTCATGAATTGATTAGTGATGAATTGATGAATTGCAACGGCTCTAGCTAGCCTAGCTACTATAGGAAAGCTTTGCGTATTTATTAGGCAACCTCAATTGAAGTCAAGCGATTAAGGACAAGGGTATTAAAAATTCGGCAAATTTATTTTCTAACTTTTGAAAATCGTTATAAGCGTTAAAAAAAGTATCATTTTGCACTCTTTTTTCTTTATTTTTCACTAAAGCCTCTTTGTCTAGGATCGAATTGGAACATGTAACTCTTGAAGGTAGAATATGGATTGCTCATTAAAGAAACTTATCAATTTCAATCAATCCGCTCAAAAAATGGGAGAATTAGTGCCACGCCCTGATCTTGAGAATCCTCTAGAAACATGCTAACATTTGGAACATCAAAACATGATGGGAAAATCAATAAACAAGACACCACAAAGTCAACATTAGATAATCAGCGGAAAGATAGTTTCTGATAAATACTAGTTCACTGTTGAAAGCTGAAAACAATTACCAATTAAATTTCCTTTATTCAATCCTTCAAAAGAAATCTGAAAATTGAAAATTAAAAATCAAAGAGAAATGTTGTAAACACTCTAGTTTTCTAACCGTACACACATCTGTTTAATCCTAGTCGTTGTTTTTGTTTCATCTGTTCAATGCACTGATTAGATATAATGATGTGTGTGTAATAGGAGAGACAAGTGTGTGGTTATTTCCCAAAAGGATAGGGCAATAAATTGGTATGAATTTGTTATTTACCAAATTCGAGTCTAAAATCTCTCATTTACAATTAAAGAGTAATATCACTAAATCGCAGTACTAAATGACTTCATTTCTCAAAATTAAAAACTAAAAATTTAGGTCATCAAAAGGACTCTTATTTTTTCAGATTATGATGTATGTTTTTGTTTTTATTTATTTTTATGTCCGGATTAAATATGCTTAGGATCTCACATAATTAAAGGTGGAGAAATCGACGTCCCTTTTTTTGTAGACAATATATACAAAGTTGTTTCTTTGAATGAGCTACGGGAGCTATGGACTACAAAAGAATCCAAAAAAAAATAGTGATCCTAAACATACAAGAAGTCAAGACGGTGGAGAAATGGGTGGTGATCGTGAATATAACAATTTGCTCAGACCATCGCTTCAAGACTTGAAGTCAAGTCATCGTTTGATAAAATCAGCCCATCCCCATCACTTGAAGACTAGAAGTCATTCATCGTTTGCATGTAATAATTTACAAACTCGATCATTTAGTTTAATGTGTATGTTTGTTTGATCTTAAAGAATGTGAACATAATACTTTGAGCAAATAAAATCACTTGAAGACTTGCAGTCAAGTCGTCGTTTGCATATGTGACTCATCTCAATGCTTATTTATCTTTTTAATATAGGTTCTAATTCTGTGTATATATACTCCATACCTCAATTTATTTATTGTTATACTTACTTATCTCATGTTAATTACATGAGTTGAAGTTCTTCCATGTAGTAGGATTTACAATATATACACGCAATTTATTCAATAGTACGTGAATATTAATTAATTTAGCCTTCAATTTAGGTTTAGTATTTTATTTTCTCGAGCTTTGCACGCATAATAATCAATTAATTGTCACTTGTCCTAATAAAAATGTCACTGAGGCTCCTATCTCTTTCATAAACAAAGTAACTTTTGTTCCACTAATCACAGGGATGAGGTCTCGTGAACCAGATTATAAGCCACTGATCATCAACATAAACGTTCTTGTCGAGCTAACCATGTATTCAAAGTGACAGGCCGACAAATCGATGGAAGTCTTTCGAAGTTAGCTAATATCCTATTCAGCACTTACACATATTTTTGGGTGCGCACAATATTAATTATATATTGCAGGATTTAACATGATTAATTTTATAGATAAAGTTTAAAAAAAGGAACAATTTGGATGCGTTCTCTAACTATCAATATTTTTTTATTGAAACTTTGTCTGTTTTTAATTTTTTATTGAAATCCCTGACATTAATGTAATAGTATAAGTTACTATACTTTTTTAAATTAAAAATTAAAATTTGTATTTGTTTATATTATTGAGATTTTAAATAAAATTCATAATTTGTGGGATTAAAAATAATAAAATATAAATTATACTCTCTCTCTTATATTGTGTGTGTGTGTGTGTGTGGGTGGGTACATTTATCAAAATTAACAAAAAAAAATTATTGTACCAAAACATGAGTACATTCTTCAAAACACAGAAAGAAGAAGATATTAGGCTTAATAACATTAGTACATTTCTTCAATTAAACTTGACATGGATACATTCTCAAATCAACGAAAAAGAATGTACCCATATAAGTTTAAAAATGGATTAAAATTTTTTGAATAGATTTTATATTAAAAAATTGGGTACATTTTATATTAAAAAAGGGTACATTTTACATATAACAAATTGATATATTTAAGAATGGGTACATTTAAGATTAAAAAACATTGAAAATTATATGAATGGTTACATTTAAGATTAAAAAATTGAGAATCCTTTTATAAAAAACTAATGGGTACAAACTTATTCTAATTTAATTTTTTATTTATTTTGGAAATGTTTGAATTGACAATTAAATAGGAGTTTAATAGAGGTGTGAGTATTAAAACCCTAAATCAATTACTAGTTTTATTTTAAAAAATTATGAAATAAACATATAAATTCATTGTCACATTAATGCTAGGGACTTCAATCAAAATTTGAAAACTAATAAGGTCTCAATCAATGAACATTAGTAACTAAGGACCTGATGCTAATTTTTTTCTTAAAAAAATATCTTATACAAGATTAAAAATTAATTTTAATTCCTAGGCTCTATTTAATGTCAACATATGTATTCAATAACTATCTATTTTATTTATAATTTTATATGCTTAGGACCTCACATAATTAAAGGTGGAGAAATCGACGTCCCTTTTTTGTAGACAGTATAAGTTGTTTCTTTCAATGAGCTTGGGGAGCTATGGACTACAAAAGAATACAAAAAATAGTGATCATAATTCTAAACATACAAGAAGTCGAGAAGGTGGAGAAATGGGCGGTGATAAGGTGAACATAAGAATTTGCTCAGACCATCACTTGAAGACTTGAAGTCAAGTGATCGTTTGATAAGATCAGCCCATCGCCATCATTTGAAGACTTGTTCGACCAAAAAAACGAAAAAAAAAAAGACTTGAAGTCAAGTCATCGTGTGCATGTAATAATTATTATGTTCACCTTTGAACACAAGAAAAAAGAAAACCATCTCACTTTAAAACTGAAAATTTCCGTACTCATATCTAAATCAAAATCTTAACATATACAAGTAAAAATTTCACCAGTGCTCTAATCTAGTTACAAATACCATACCATTATTCATCCGACCCCCTTAGTTGCAAATACCATATCATCATCGGCGTTTCAATCACCACGGCGCATAACCTACAGAAATAAAAAGAAACGCAAATATGATGAGGAAAGCTACTTTCCAGCAAAAAGAAGTAAAGGAAGAAGCAAAAGAAGCGGCTGTGGAGATAGTCTTTACAGCAAGTGAAACATACTATCTTTGTCAGAAGCATGATTTGAGAGTGAATCTATCATTAATTACTCTTGTTACTGTTCTCCAATAGACTCTTTCATGTTTCCACTCAATTTTCATTACAAAGAAATATTATGTCAGGCTGGGTCCTCTCCGAACCGCATGAGATAGTTGCCCATCATGCAAAGTGACTTTTTGTTCTCACCAATCTGACCATTTTCTTTCCACTATTACTAGTCATCCACTAGCAAAGTTGTCTTCAAAAGGGAAGGATTTGATGATATGAGAGAGAGAGAGAGAGAGAGAGAGAGAGAGATAGAAAATTACATGATTTTATAGGCTAGGGTTTAATATTTTTATTTTCTATAATCATCAAGACAAAAAGGTCATTGGATCATCGTGGTTTAACTTGTTTTCTAGACCTTGTATTGTTTTGTTTTTCCTCAAAGCCACTCATTGTTTTAACAAGGGTTTAACATTTCTTTGATACATTTGATATTTTCGTGGAAATATCCAAAAATCATATAAAGACATGGAGAGGGGAGGGGGGGGGGGGAGGGGAGGGGTTGAAGTACTCTTAAGTTTAGAATAAAATCGACATATATCATCTATATTTTTTTTATACATCTGTTAAATATCGAAAAAAATCTTATATTTCATCCAAACCAATGTTTAAGAATTCCCAATGTTTCATTTTAAGTTTTCATTATTTCCATAGAAAACAACCGATATTCGATATGTCCGTCGATATTTTCACAAATTCATGGTCACAGATATTTTAAGCAACAAAAATACCTTTGGTTGAAGCTTCCTCCAACTTGTGTCTCAATTGTTTAGGAATGTGACTATAACAAACACCTCCAAACACTTTGTGGTAATAGTCAAAGGCGTATAATTTGGTTCAAGACTATAAGAGCAAAAATATGGTTTCACACTAATCCCATGACGAGAATGTTTGAGGTGATAGTGAAAGGCGTGTAATTTGGTTCAAGACTTTAAGCCTTAAAAGTGGATCCATACATACGACTAGAAGGGAGATGGAAGAGGCGGGGAAAGGAGGTAGTTGGGAGCCGCCGACTCCGGTTAAAGCTCGGACTACTATTTTATTTTATTTTTTATTTTTTATTTTTTACAACTTTATTCTTTAAAAGGATAAAATGAAAACTTTGAATTTTGCTAAGTAATAACAAAAAATTAATTAACTGCAAATGGTAAAAAAAAATTAATGTTAAGGAGAGGAGGAGGGCTTGGAACTATTTCAATAATTTGGAAATTGAGAGTTTTAAACTCATAATGCATGGGTAGACATCAAACACCATATCCAATAGGATATTTGAGCACATGCAAGTGAAGATAGTAAATCCCAAGTCTTGTAGTGTTAATATCCGCGATGAGTGATCACTACCTAGAGTTAAGATACGGTTCTGCTTGGTATATCTACGATGAAGGACTGTACACATAATAGGGGTGATCATACTTGGTATATCCGCGATGGGTGATCATTGTCTGCACGATTAGACTATGCCTATGGTTCTGCTTGGTATATCCGCAATGGGGGACCATACACATTCTAGGAGTGACCATGTTTGGTATATCGGCAATGGGTGATCACTACCTAGAGTTAGAATGTCACACCCCGATCCCGACATATGTCCAGGATTGACATGTGACGTCATCAAAACCCGTATATCTAACATACCCCGTCTCCGAGATATGTACCAAGCACATCTCGAGCCTCGAATTGCATAGTGATTATTCGTATAATTTATGGCTACATTTAATATCCTCATTAAACTGCCTATATACCCTCAATATGGATCAAGCCATTCGTAGTTCACCCTTCACTACACTCGAAAAATTATCACATAAATCGTTATGTCTTAACAATATATCACAATGCATATCATGCAATATTACAAAGAACAAATGACAAGCACAATCATATTCTCTAACCATATTGATCAACAAGTCTAATCATAATGCCAACAATCACATCATCAATAACACATACAATTCATCGAAATGCAGGGTTAGAGTGACACAATTTGGTCGAAGCCTACATTTTTGAAGCTGAAATCAAATCCAAGGAACCAACAAGTCAAATGATGTGATTTTCATACCATTCAACGAAATCCATCAACATCGGGTTCCGGACCACTCAACAAAAACAACCAGGATACGATTCCGGACCATCACTCAACGGAATCGCAGAGTAGAAGGGATTCCGGACCATCACTCAACGAAATCGCGAAGTAGAAAAGATTCTGGACCATCACTCAACGAAATCCAAGTGGATACGATTCCGGACCATCACTCAACAAAATCCAAATAGATACGATTCTAGACCATTACTTAACGGAATCTAAACCAGGATACGATTCCGGACCATCACTCAATGGAATCGCTGAATAGAAAGGATTCCAGACCATCACTCAACGGAATCGGGGAATATAAGGGATTCCGGACCATCACTCAATGGAATTGTGGAATAGAAGGGATTCCAGACCATCACTCAATAGAATCCAGACAGAGCAGGGAACCAGACCACTCAACGGAAGTCCAGTGGAAACCCAGTCCTGGATCACTCCACCGAACCAAGTGGAGGGCCAAGGAACATATCAACGGCTCAAAAACAAGACATGAAACAAGAAATGGAATAAAGCACAAGGTACACAATTAGAACGGCTCAACGAAACATGAAATGAAATAATGAAACAAGATATGAAACAAGTTTCAAAGAAACAAACCCCATGGAAATGGTTAACAGCCCACTACTAGCCCTTACATTTCATCACATCATACCATTTATGCAAGGGGTGTGCTATCCACACACCCCATTTTACTTCTCACACACCCCTTGATAATTTATGTATGTTGATCTTCTTCAATTCATCCGATCCGATGGTCAAAAATTAAAAAGGTGTGTGAGAAGTAAAATGGGGTGTGTGGATATCACACCCCTTTATGCAAATCAACCACGTTTCAAATAAGCACGTCAAATCACATATCACAATCATCATCAATACATAAGCCAAATCATGTTTAATAAACATAGGTCTATGGCTAAATATATAAAATCACATTTCAATAGAAATCACATTATAAAACCAAGTCATATTCACATATGATACCAATATAAGAAATCAAGGTAATAAGCATATCACATATGTTCAAATCACTCTTTAACCAATGTAGACCCACTAGACTTCACTTAAGTCTCCCGTAATACTAATCTTAGTATTTAGAATGTTTTGAGACATGTTGACCAAAAGTCAACTCTCGGCCAAGGGTAAGATCCACAATTCTACATAATTCAATCCGGAAGATCCACACATTGAATTTCGGATCCGTAACTTTCTAAAGTCCACATTATGCTTCTAAAACAACATACTAAAATTTCATCGCAATTCGACGGTCAGATCTCAGCCAATTACAAATTCAAGTGGCGGCCAACGTTTGATTTTACAAACTTATTTAATTTGGGAAGATCCGTACGTCGGATCCCCAATCCGTAAGTTTCTATGGTCCTCAAATATTATTTGTTACGACGTATTAAAGTTTGGTAACGATCCAACGGTCGAATTGTCGATTCATATTTTGATCAAGTAATGTATCATAGTGAAATTAGGTTCAAACGATCAATCCACGCCATACAAATATCAAATACAAAATCAGGACATCTAATTAAACTTAGAAAGGCATCGACGGCTCACTGCTGGTCACGCACCGCCGTGGGTGGCGGTTTCCGGTGAACGGAAACCCAATTTTTCCGACTAACTCTAAAAATTACCTAATTTCACATAAATGTAGATCTCAATGAATAGAGCAAGTTTCATGCATGTGGCCAAGTCCAAATTGGCTGGGAAAGGCCCCAATTTGGCTCGCACCCGTCGGAAACCCTAGAATCGGTGAGCTTCGATTCTCCTTCCTCGCTGTTCTGACGCCCCTACAACTGATTGGGTCTTGTTCTGGTGGAGTTCCTCATGATTTGGACCTAAAAACCCTCAAATTTGGGTGGGGATGGTAAAGGGGAGGTTGTGGAAGAGGTTACAGGTGTTGGATGGTGGTGAATCGACAGAAAAATGGCGGAATCCGTCAGAAATGGGGTCAGGTGGGTGCACGGGTGCACGGGCGATAAGAAGGCTGGGAGCCTCCCTTTTTTTTCTTTTTTTTTTTTCCTCCTTTCCTCATTGGTTCTCCTTTTCTTTCCCATTTCTAACTGGTCCCTCACTCTTTTATCTGATTGGTCCCTTTCCCACAAGGTGGGAGTTTATTTAACTTAAAACTATAGTTTAGTAAGACGACTTCAAATGTCCGTAACTATACTGTTATAATCCAGACTTACAAACGGCTTTCGCCTATACGCTCGTGCTTTCAAGATCTATTCGAAATATAATTCATGACCTTAAAAGGTTTACAGATTTTAGATAATTAATTTCCAAACTTCAAACTTCGTAACTAGTTTAATTCAAATCTAAATTCAAATAAATTAATATAATTTCTCAAAAAATATTATAAAATCTCAATAATACAAATACGTATATTATAACAATGAAATCCATGAACGTAATTTCACATAGAATCCGGTTCTACTTGTTATATCCGCAATTAAGGACCGTACATATGATGGGGATGATCATGCTTAGTGTAATTGCGATGGGTGATCACTGCCTACCTAGGGTTGTGAGGATTAGTTGTACTTGGTTAATTTCGATAGGCGGCCATATTTTGGTTGGATTCTTTTGAGTGGTCAGGAATTCCAGTTCTTGTTTGTTTCCATTAAGTTAGTTTGAAAACCTAGATTCGAGTGCATAGGAATTGCTCACAGTGGATATTATGTTTGTAAATTAAAGTTATCATGTTATTTCTTGGAATCCATGTAGGGAATTATGGTGAGTTCCTTTATTAAATTCATGAAATGATTTGTGATTTTATTAATTGATTAACATAGTTAAATGTTAATATTGTGCATCTTTGATTCATTGAATCGCTTAATTGTTGTGATTGTGGATTGTGTTGGAAAATGTTGTGATATAGGTGAATGACAATCTTGTTTCACATGCATATGATTTCATTATATGTAGACGAAAATCTAGCAAGGCATGCTCAATTGGTTCCCTTGTGTGATTTTGGAACTCTATGTTCTTACCAGTTAATGCCTTGAGAATTTTAGAGCTTAAAAGAAGGGTGAACTACGAATAGCTTGATTCCATTGTAGGGTATGTAGGCAGTCTAACATAGAGGTTCAATGATCAAGTACGTAGTAACGTCGCGTGTTGATCCTGAACGTAGCTCGGGATCAAGGAGTGACATATAGACTCTTGCATTTGATCCCCATATACGCACATGCACATCACCATCTAAAAAAGAAACAACCATCTTCACCATATTCCTTTCGGGAATTGGCCGTGTCTTAAAATGTTTGTCTCAGTTGTAAGAATTAAGGTACGAATCGTTGTAAGGTTTGCAAGAGCACTAAGCTCAAACTGGGAAATATCAGAATAGAATTATTTTTACTTTCTAATTTATTTATGTTCAATGATTTCAGTCTGGACAAGTCTTTAATAGAAAAACTATTCTTTATCTTAGTTACCTACAGAAATAATAAGGATTGCAAATATGATGAGAAGTGGCTAACTTTTTTTTATCACCAATCTGTTCATTTTCTTTCCACCATTATTAGTCATCCACTAGCAAAGTTGTCTCCAAAAGGGAAGGATTTGATGATATGAGAGATAGAGATGGGAAAGACACTACTAGAAAATATCACTTTGTCGACAAATTTTAAATTGACAAAGAAAAATTTTGTTGGCACAAGAGTCATCTCCAACAAAAATTTTAATTTTGTAGGTTAGGGTCTAATGTTTTTATTTTTCTTTAAAGATCAACATTATTTGTAACCGCTCACCTAGCTTTAAGCTTATCGAGAGAAAGCAATGAGGAGTTGTGCCTATGAATGGAGTTCAGCTCCTCTTCCTTTTATTACACGGGAGCGAAAAACAATTTAATCATAAAAAAAAAAGTCATGGAATCTTCGTGATTTAACTTGTTTTCTATACCTTGTATTGTTTTGTTTTTTCCTCGACAACGTCATTCATTGTTCTTCATTTGCACATATACTTTTTTCTCACGCTCTCAAGATACGTTCAAAATTGATATATAACGGTAGGATGTAAGGGTGCGAGCATTAGAAATACACAAGGGCATTACTAAGTTTTGAAACAAATTTGTCTGTGCATCACTCCCTTCTAACTACAGAGATGTACCAGACTCACCTTCATCCAATTTTTTTTTAACAATCGATATTATCTATACTAAAGGAAGAGAATGGGTTAAGCCTCATAATTTGCTAGCAATAATGTAGTTCAAATTCGCATTTGGTTATTTGGTGAGAATCGAACATAAGACCTCACTTACAAGTGAAAATGACTACCACTACACTTTCATCTATCTTAACTCCCTTTAATTTATCATCCAACTTCAAATTTACAGAAATGGTCTTTGGCAGCTCTTTGTGGTGATAATCAAAGGCGTATAATTTGGTTCAAGTCTATAAGCCTTAATTAATTAGTAGCAAAAATATGGTTTCATACTAATCCCTTGACGAGAATGCTTGCGGCGATAGTGAAAGGTGTGTAATTTGGTTCAAGACTTTAAGCCGTAAAAGTGGGTCCACGCGTTGGACTAGAACGGAGATGGAAGAGGAGGGGAAAGGAGATAGTTGGGAGCCGCCGACTCCGGTGAGAGCTCCGACTACTGTGTTTAAGTTTTTATTTATTTATTATTTTTTATATATATCTTTATTCTTTAAAAGGGTAAAATGGAAACTTTGAATTCTGCTAGGTAAGAACAGATAATTATCAGGTGTAAATAGTAAAAAACAAAAATAAATTATTAGTAAGAGAAAGGAAAGGGCTCGAAACTATTATAAGAATTTGAGAGACGAGAGTTTTGAATCTAGAATTTATGGATAGATACCAAACACCCTATCTATTAAAATATTTGACTACATGTAACACTATGTTTGGATGAGGGAAATAAACATGAAATTTTGGTAAAAGTCAGAATTTATAAATTGATAGGTACCAATTCACTTGTTTGGATTCATAAACATAGAAATTTAGAATTTCCGCATGCGAAAAAAACTTGGAATTTGTGACCTTCAAATCCCAAGTTCAAATTCTATGTAAATAGGTGTCATTTCTTAACTTCTATGATTCAGAGTTTAAAAATAACAAATTCCGTATTCAATTTCATTGTTCATTTAGGTTAACCAAACAAGAAAATTTACAAATTCTAGAAAATAAAATCTCGTCATTTCAATTTCTGTCATTTTTAAATTCCTTAGTAATCTTAAATTTCTTCATACAAACATAGTGTAAGTGAAAATAGTAAATCCCAAAGTCTTATAGTGGTAATAACACCCTCTATGTTAGATAATAGGTAAATTAAATATTGTGAGTGATGTAATTACATCACTAAAATCAGTGATTACTCTATTTAAATGAGATGTTTTATATTCGAATCTTGTAAACAACAAATTTGATATCAAATTAGGTTGTTCATTGCGTAACTTAGCCGAATTCTTCATTTCCTTTACGTAAGATATCATTATACTAAAAAAAATACCCATGCAGAATTCATTGAAGTTCACTGTGAAGAAAGGGAGGGAAAAAACCATCCCACGGCAAAATGAAACACGACTTCAAGTCTCCACCTTAGATCCTTGTTATTTACCAATTTTTCCATTGAAAATGTGCCTTTTTGCTAAGGCCTTACCGCCCCCATACCTCTTGTCAGCCTAAGTGTAGGGTTGCTGCCTATTAGCTGTCCCTACAGGATCCCCTTCAGATTCTTTTGGTGATGATTCAGGAGTTTTATGAATCTTATCCGTTCATCGTACATTGTGTGATCAGTTTTTATAAGGTACTGTTTGTATTTAATTTTAAATAAAAATATTTAAAATAATTTTTAACTGCACAATATACGATGAACGAACATGATTAACGGATCTTCGGAATCCTCACAAAGAGGATCCATCTAGGATTCAGAATCTTTAGCTGCCCTGCACCATCATTTTAATATTATGTCGGCCGCCGCCTTCACCAAATCAGTCACTGGCCCAAAACCAATGCATTGGACAACTGGGCTTTCTTTGAATTAAGCCCAAGATTAATTATCAACCCAAACACTTGTCAGAGAGAAGGAAACAGAGAGAGAGAGAGGGAGAGAGAAAGAGAGCGCGCGCGTAGAGACAGGAAGGCCGGAAATTGAGAAAGAATGCCATGCTTGCAGAGAGTGACTGAGATTTGAAACCCATGCCTACCTCAGCTAATTAAAAAGGTGAGAAGTCGTTTTCAAATCTTTGTGCTTTAGGGTTACGTTTACAAACTCCATTTATTTCATAGAGTTTCAGATTCGAAATTGTATTGTGGTCAGCAAGAATTCGAAAAATACTTGAGCGTGCAGATGTCTAAGAAGTAGCCATGGATGCAGATGCATATGGCCTTTCCATGGCTGCTGCTGCTGCAAAGAATCAAATGGAAAGTTAAAATAATATTTTGTTCCTAACCTCAAGATCAAGTTTGATTGGCCAGGACAGCTTGGTCCGACGGATCCTGAGAGAACGATCCGGAGAGCAATCGAACATGCAAAGGTAGTGATTGAAGGTTTAAGACGTATAGGTGTTTCAGGATTAGTGCTGTAGGCTTCTGTTGGGGCGGTGAGTTCATTTTCCTATGTCAAAGACCATTGTTTTTTGTTGGGATTAAGAAAATGAATTAAGAAAATGAATTGAGTGCCCCAGCAGTAATCTTTACGTTGAACCAAAACACTATTAGGTTAATTGTACTGATCCACGCATCTTCTTTTATGTGCAAAATCTCTACTAAATTGCCCTACGAAAAAGACATAAAACTAATTAAATTCCCAATATATCTGAGAAATATAACTTTTAAAAGTGTGACAATATATGCAGCACCAGGATGTTGCAGAACTCACTGCCCCAATTTAACAAACGTACATATGCATTCAGGACACTATTACATAGGAAGCTTAGAGAAATCTTAACCCTTCTTGGGTCACTTCCAAATATTTAAAATTGGGGAGAAGACAACTTAATATATGCAAAAAACAATTCACAAAGGGACGCAACGATATATAAAGAATCCAATCATTTTTCCCCGTACAAGAATCAAGGAGAAAAGAAAATATTTGCATAAGAATGATCCTTCAAAAATCCAATTCCAAAATAGTAGAAAAATAGATATGCTCCTGATGCCAAAAGCAATCAAAAGAGAAGAGAAAACATTGACTTTCCAATTTATTCCTTTATATTTCTTGTGCATCGAAAATAAACGAAAGTTGTACATAAGTAGAAGGAAATTGAAGACTTTTCAACACCATATCAAACACTATGATTGGAGTGATCATAAGAAATGAAATTGAGAAAGATTAAACTATCTCGCAATCATTATGGTGTGTGTAGGATATACAATAGATATGTATTTGTTCATAAAATGGAAAGAAAATAGAAGAAACGAATTAACAAAATTGAAGGAAACTATGTACTGTAGAAAATATATATGAGAAGAAGACATGGTTCTCTTGACTCTGTGGATTACATTAACTATATGGAATTTAAAATTAAAAAATAGACAAAAAATAAATAACAAATAGGGAGTAAGAGATCAAACAAACAGTGAGTGGTTCAATTAACTTTTTTCTGTCGGTAGCGTCTGTCAATCCTTTAATCTGCAGAATCAGCTTGAGAACTCTTTCCACTAAACTCCTACCATCAACACTCCTGCTTCAAAAGGGAAAGCAAGAGTAGTTAAATATTTGAATTGCACCAAACAGATTGACTGATAAAATATAAACAAACATGACACAACCAATGGAAAAGTAAAAGAAAAGAACGTAGTGGTGGTGAAACATATGATTGGAATGAATATCACCAAACGGGAAGTAATAAAATATTGGAAACTGAATGAGTTGGAAAAAAAAAACTCAACTGCATTTTCTTATTCTTCTCATACGTTCATGTGGCTCCTTTTGCATCTTTATCTCTTCTAATTTCAAAGAACACAACAATGAAAACAGCTTCTTTTCCTCCCCATTTCTCACCATCCAAAAACAAAGCACCCATCTTAGTGGTACATTACACAAAATCCCATTAAATTCTTCACCAAAAAAAAAAAACATCACATTTAATTAACAAAATATAAAAAAAAATCCAAGAAAGTAAGTTCATAACCAATAATAACCAATCATCAAGAAAAAACCCCATCAAGCCCAAACCCAAATACAAACGCCACTAACATAATCACCCAAAAGTCACTACAGTAAACACAAAACCCACCAAAAAATTACCTTCATAAAAAATGCCACCAAAAACCTATTAAACCCAGTCAATAAAGAACCTATTTGACTAATTTCAACTCAGCAGATAGTTAGATTATTGCCCATTAAACAGGTAGATCAAAGTAAGAGCATATCCAGTTAATATTATAGTACAAATTTTGCATCCCAAGGAAGAGTACCAAATTCTACCTCAACCAATAAAATTGCTATAAGCAATGTGAATTTTCAACTATTTTGACCAAATAAATAACTTTCCATTCTAATTTCATCAATTTCTCAGTAAATAAAAAAGGCAAAAATGTATAATTAGAAGCCAATTCAACAATTAAAAAAAAGTTACCAGAAATTAACTCAAGTTCGGTAGCACAGCCTGCTATAAAGTAGAGGAAGTGTATGAGTAATGGATGTCCAGGGTTGGTCCTTATGCAGAAGGAAGCATAAATGGGATATCAAGTGAGGATCTCAAGTAAATTCGCAACAACACAAAACCCAACCAGCAACAATTTGTTCATTACATCTTAAAACACCAAATTTCGTCCGAAAAATAGTACATTTAATGTAGAAAGCTCAAAACTTTGCCTCCCAAAACTAACATCTAAGAGAGCGTTGCACTTCTTATCTTTAAAAGCATGAATGGGGAACGAAATAAAAGAATAAGAATCTGCAATGAACTAAATAAAAACACACTTTTTACAAACATTATTCGCAAAAAAAATTAAAACCGTATTGAGAAACTCACCATTTTGACAAAAGAGAAAAATCATACCAGTAACTGAACACTAATAAATGATTTTAGGATACTTGACCACTAATATAAATTTGCAAGTTTAAGAGACAATGACAACCTGAATCCTTAAAAAGGTTATTTACACCTAAAATGAAACAGACATATCCAAAGGACATAACATAGTTTTCTTTTGTGAGTTTAATATCTGGACTGGAGTTTATTTTTAATTTTAGTGTGGTGTTTGCTGTTCTGATCTGCACTTTGTAGGGGTTGTGGTTGGATCGTTCCAGGGAGGTCTGTTGGACTGTTTACTGGCCTGGAACAGATGTTAAAATGATGGTCCCTTCCTTAAGAAGAGATAAGACCATATCGCATGACAACTTTTAAAATATATGGGTTCATATAACATAGAAAACTGAACAAATAAATGCACACCCAAAATTACATGTGCCAATCAAATTAAAGGATGACTGCTTGCCGAAATGATGACGGTAAGAAAGTCAAAGAGAGAAGAACAAAAGTATAAAAAAAATGAATACTTAACCTGCATATATCGCACGAAAGTGCTAGTATAATCAACTGCTCTCCTCTGTGCAAGCTTTCTCATCTTTTATCCAAGAAAACTGTCAGCATGAGCTGCAACAAACAAACCATTTGTCACTCATTATAAAAAAAAGGGAAAATTCATTAAATTCTGCACTAAACTTCTTAACAAAATTAAACCACTATTTGCAAATATCATTTACACCCTTGGCCTCACTGGCCCACCCTTTTAAATTGCAAATCTCAATAACTTCAAGATCCAAAACCAGTTCTAACGGTTTAATGCACTTTAAAGTTGAAAATCCCAGTCAACAAAATAAGTATAATGCAACCAAATTCTTGTTTAGGTACTTCCCCACAATTCAAATTGTTTTCTTTTATTCTCCATTAATTTCCAACCGAAACAGGAAAGATCCAGAACAAAATAGCAAAGACAAAGGCATAATTTGGTACAAACCATCATTAGGAGGAAGAGGAGGAGTGAGCACAGGCGGGTTGTGATACACAGGGGCCATACTGACGGCTGACGCATCATTGGGGCCGGTGGTGATGTTGAGGGTGGTGCTGCTGATGTTGAGGGTGTTGTTGCTGATGTTGCGGGTGCTGTTGTTTGTGGTGTTGTGGATCAGGGTACATCATTGTCGCCCCAAATCAAAGTACTAAGAGGAAGAGAGAGAAAAGAAAAAAAAAAAAAAAAACCAAAACCCTAGGATTAGAGAACCAAGAAGTGGAAAGTTGCACCAATTTAAACGCCTTCTGCCAAGCCAAAAATTGAATTCAATTTGCAAAAGCAGTCACACTGGCTATGAATTCAAGTCAAAGAGGGCCTAAAGAGTGAAATTTAGAGTTTCAACACAGCATGGCCTTCTCGTAGATATGGTTTCTTTTCATGAATTGAAAGAAAAACCCATCAATTGATTGACAGACTTGAACAATTAGAGAGTAGTAAAGCATGTAAAAAGCAAAAATTTAAAGCTGTTATGGATCCATATTTCACTAAAGACCACACACGCAGAAACACCCCCCCCCCCCCCCTCCCCAATTCGAGCATCATCGCTCAGGCCCCCCCTTTTTCTTCCTGAAATCCTACACCCACCCCTGTGACTGTGCAAACCATGCAAACCTCTTTGTGACACCGACATCACCCCTCCCCCCCTCCAATTAAACGCATGAAGCAGCACCCATGTGTGCTCAAACGCGTCGAAAAACATATCACGCATTCGTTATACATTTCTCTATTAACTAATCAGCTAACTAAATTTAAAATTAGCTTCCAAACCAAAAAAGTTCTGAACTTTTAATTCTACAATCATATTCAATTCTTCATCTCTTACTCTAAATCCCAATTACAGAAAGACCTAAACTTTATTTCAATTTAATATTGTTTTCCCCAAAACAGCACAATCCCACAAAAATAAAGTATAAAAAACAACAATAAATCATGAATTAAATTAAATTTCTCACCTCCACCTCTGCCAGAGCTTTCACATTCTCAACCTATCACAAAAAAAAAAAAAAAAAAAAAAAAAAAAAAAAAAAAAAATTCAAGTGAAAAAAAGGAGAACTTGAACTTCAAAATTAATCGAAAGAACTATAATATCAATTGGGGGTTTCTGCTGAAGTGAAAAGTAAGGGTTTTACATTCTCATAAGGATCGATGTCTAAGGAGAGGGTCTGTTCGTCTCCGTTCATCACTATGATCTTCATCTTCTTCAATTCGTCGCTGCGATTGGATCTCCAATCTCTCTCTCTCTCTCACAAAATATACCCAAAAACCCAAAAGCCAGAAACTAAAACCTAATCACCCAAAATCCCCAATCCTTAACCAAAAACATAATCAGTCACATATACTACATAGTGAATGAAATGCGGAAACTCAAATCAAACGCCTTCAATTGCTTAAAGTTTCAAAATTTCAATCATTTGTCGAGCCTAAATTTGAAAAATTACAATGCCCTCTTGACTAACTCCATCCAAAGATTCAAAATACCAGAAAGCAAATAATTGTACTAAAAAATAAGTAAATTCGTTATAAATTCAAATCAACTTAACAAAAAACAACAAAGCTACCAATCAAAATAGGAATTCTGCAACTACACACACTATTTACAGTGCTATGCAAAACTCATATTTGAATGAGGTCCTTTACTATTGAACTGAAAGATGGCTGTTTTTTTTTTAAATTAGGATGACCTTACCAATCAAACTTACAGTGCTATGCAAAACTAATATTCGTAATCTATACCAGCTCTAGCTTGCCTCCACTCGTAACAGCTCCGATCTGAGAAATACAACGCAATTTCTGAAAAAAAAAAAAGGAGTCAGAAAACCTTAAAATCCCCAAGAACCCTAATTTATAAACTCCCAATCAAACGCAAAAAGGATAGAGGAAACCCAAATAAGGGGAATTCGAGAAATTCAACATACCTTCATCGACAATGGAGGCGGTTGTTGTCCGTCACTGTACCTCCATTTCGCGCCCACAATGTTTGAGGCTTTCAACCGTCACTAATCGGTTTGTGGGCTTCACATCGAGAGATAAAGGGACTTACGAAAACAGATCCCACTAACCTCCCTATTTAAAAACAGAACATGATTTAGGTGATTAAAACTCATTTGAACAATCAGCAAAACTTGAGTGAAAACAATTAACTAATTAACCACTTGCACCCTGCTCACAGTGAAAAGCAATTTCAAATCAACAACCATATGAATCCAGATTCATTAACAACCACTTTTGCCATAATTTTCTTCTTTCATTCAATTGTTTGAATGACCAAATGCCAAGTTTGGCACGGTTTCATCTGTCCCTAGATTCTTGTAAAACACGAAGTTTAAAGAAACATGAAGCTTTAAAGTAACAGAGGCATAAATGAAAAACCCTGGAATAAACTTAACTTAAATGTAAAATGGCAATTGGGTTAACAAATCTTGGAATAAAACTAAATCACAAAATGAAAAGCACCTCCAATAAATTGACATTTTATACTTTTGGCTGGCCAAAAAATATCTATCTTTTCTGGAATATGCAAATAAAATGCAAATTGACAAAAACATTGAAAGAAGCAAAGCAAATTACAAAACCTTAAACCAAATGACAACTTGGAAATGGAAGCAAATGTGAACTGTTTTTAATCATTTAGGTTCAAATGATTGGCAGGAGAAAGGGCCATTCTTTGAATCAACATGATAAAAAACAGAACATGATTTAGGTGTTCAAATCACCGAAACTGAGAAAAACAAATTACGAAATTTTTTGAGAAAAACAATTAAATTGAAATGCACAGAACAAAACAAATTGAGAAAAACACTTATTAAATTGAAAAGCCTTCATTAGATTAAAGTAATATTTTAAGTCATGAAATTTAGGTCTTGAGTAACATTCACTGTTTATAGACTTAAATTTTGTTTTTTAGTAAACTTAAATATTTGAGTTTGGAGTCTCAGTACTACGGTCTAATATTCCTCTTCACTTGAAAGTGAGAGGTCTTAAGTTCGAAGTTCATGGATGGTGAATTCGATACCAAATTAAGTTGCTCATTATGTGACATAGCCAAACTCCCTCTTCCCTTAGTGTAAAATATCAATGTACTAAAAAAAATTTGAATTTGGGTCCAAAAACTGAAGTTGGTCTTATAGAGAATTTACACGTGAAAAGCCCTAATAAATTATCTATACTAAAGCTCAATATGGAAAATAAACACAGTTTCTAAGTACAGTGAAGGACAAAAAAGCCCCTGTTTCACTATCATTTTTCAGTGCTATTTTTTTTAGCTACATTTTAAGATGGCCAAAAAGGCCATGCCTCTTCAACTTGTCGAGAAATTTTCTGTTGTTCATAACATAAATGGTACACTAAATGTTATTATATAAGCGATGAAAATTTTTATTTTTTATATTATTAACTTTTTAATACAAAAATCTTACTATTTATATAAAACATATAACGACTCACATCGTGTGTTCTGGGCATGTTAAAAAATCTTTCCAATTTGTAAACCCACCGTTTCTCTAGATACTTCCCAGTTCCCACATTGTTTTTCTCACCGCTAAAACGCTCACTGCGCTGCTTGCCTCTACTCTCCCCGTTTTCCTCCTCGCCTCATCTGCTAAATTCTCTTCAATTCTACCAACTGCCGCAACCGTTCAGACTTTCTCAAAGGTAAATTCTTTTCTCATCCTTACAAAATTTGATATTGATTTTGAAAATAGTGAAAACCCCATAAAACAAACTGACTTTCTCAACCGAAGATTATGATATATGTTTCGCATTTGATTATTTAGGATAATTACATGCGTGAGGATTATTAAATGATATATTTGATAAATACGTCTAATTTTAAGGTAGGAGCCTTTAGATTACAACTCACTTTATGGTTTTGCATTAGAAGACAGATCTGTACTCAACATCTTAAGCAAGTCTGGAAGAAATCTGCTGTTAGTTGATGCTCTGTCTCCGTCTCTTTTTGCCTGCTTTAATATGCTTTCTTATGATCTCTAACTTTATAAAGTTTTTATTTTTGTTTTCTTATTTTGATTCGGAAGATTTTCAGAGAATAGCTTCAATTGAGTTAGGTTTTGTTCAATTTATTCTCATTAGTTTCATTCCAATTCAATGATTTTGTGTAGCGCTGAGTTTTCTGTTGGAGAATAAATTTTCTTCATAGTTCATTCAATTTTGTTTTATTTTCTGATTTGGATTTTGAAATGTTACCAGGATGGGAAAGGGATCGCCAATTTGAAATCAGCTCTTCAAGTATGCATTCATTCCAGATTTAAAACATCACTTCTGTTTAGTATGTTGTTTATCATTTTTTATCATAACACCATCATGCGGTGTTATTGTCCGTCCTTGTAGTTGTTAAAATATGCTTTTTTGAGTTGTATATAGAACTCTTAACGCAGAATTAGTAAAATACAGGTGCAGAATGAACGACTAATCAATGTGGGAAACTTTTGGAAATGTATATAACTGTAACTTAGAAATCTCCCATTTGGATTGCACTTATGCTTTGAATGCAAAGTAAATAAAATGTAATGTAACTTAAAGAGTTATTTTAGAAATGAATGGGTTGATTTGTGAATTTATGGAATTTTCAGAAGTATCTATTATGTGTATAGTGATATATGTGTTTATGAATGCAATTAAGTTGTTGGTAGCTTTTGAGTATCAATTGCTTATTATGTACTTGTTATTCAAACTCTCTCTTTATTAGGGAAATGATTCATATTTGCTATAAACTACGAATTTAAAACCCACAGCAGAGCACGACACTTTTGCTAGTTTTGACCTAGAAGCAAATGGAAACAGGAAACGTAATTCCAACTACGTAGTTGATAACACTGAATTTGATCAAGTAGAAATATTATACAAAGCAAACTTATAGAACCCCATTATTGTAATATAACATAACAACATATGCTGAAGCACCAGAAATCATAAAAAACATGGCATTGGCCTTGAAGGCCCAAACATTTCTCTAGCCGGTAGACACATCAAGCTAAGTTCGGCGTCCCCTCGTCACCCTTGCGGTTGTTGGCTTTCTCCTCCTGCTGAATGTCTCCACAAACCATTCATGCTTCTTGTCTGCCAATGTGTTTCCAGCAACCACTCCCACTATTAGTCCGCTAATAACTCCCGGCAAGACTACATACTAATCAAACTCAAATGGAAACCCAGCCTCTTCATCTTCTTCAAAGCTTGATCGTGGCGGTCGCCTCGAGCTCTCAGAAGCCTCGCATTTCTTGGACAAAAGCTCTCCACACAGACCTGAGTTTCCTTGGTATGAATCTTCTAGGAATGTACCAAATTGTCGGCCAAGTGGTATAGGCCCCCAAAGATGGTTATACGACACGTTGAAGTACCCAAGGAAAGTGAGTTGTGCCAAACTACCGGGGATCATTCCTAAGAGCTTGTTTTGAGAGAGATCCAACGATTCAAGAGCAGTCAAGTTCCCTAGAGATGAGGGGATTTGACCAGAGAGAGTGTTGTTGGAGAGGTTTAGCACATGAAGTGCTCCTAGACTCCCAATGATACTTGCTGGAATCTCTCCTTCAAATCTATTACCTGAGAAATCTATGAGTCTCAGATCATAGGGGGTCTCATAATATGTCAACTCAACACCTTTTACAGGAACTATCATCCCGTATGAAACTTGAAGGTAATATCCATATTTATTTGTGATGTCGTTCGATGAGACTGTAAAGTACCGGCTTCCCTTGTTCGTGACAACATATTTCATGAAATTCCAGTTCTCCATGTACTTAGAAGGCAACATACCTGAAAACAGATTGTTGGATAAATCAATGATGCATAAGTTTGGGAACTCATGATCAGTTGGAGGCTTCCCAATTATCCCATGAAATGCATTCGACCCCAAAAAGAGACCCCTCAATACTGGAAGTACCCCTAACCAAGAAGGGAAGATGTCACTGATCTGATTGTTGCCAATGTGAAGATATTCTAATTGAGTGCAATCGGCCATTGATCTTGGTAGCTTCCCCTGTAACCGATTATAACCCAACCCAATAAATTTCAAACTATTTTTGTTAGCACAAAATGGAGGAATATCACCGTGGAAAGAATTAAACATCAAATGCAGTATTTCCAAGCTACTGGACTTCCCCAAACACTGTGGAAGCATGCCACTCAGGTTGTTGTTGCCCAAATTAAGAACTTGAAGATAATTCAAGTTGCAGAACAATGGTGAAACTTCTCCACTATAATTATTGTAGTCGACCATGTAAACCGTGATAGATTGTGATGGAATTGGCAATGACCCTTGTAACTGATTATTAGCAAGATGAAACACTTGTAGATTTTTCCATGGAAGAGTGATTAGATTCTCCTCAAAGCCTGTTAAGAAGTTAGAGCCGAGGTTGAGATTGACCAAAGTTTCTCTAGTTGCATTCCAGAGCCATTTTGGTATTTGGCCATGAATGTTGTTACTAAAAAGGTTTAGGTCTCCCAATTCGTATTGATTTTTCAAAAATTCTGGAAACTCTGTCAAGTTGCATTCACCCAAGTCTAGAAATTCGAACTTTGGAAGAGTAGCACTCGAACCAGATTTGACACGCACGGATAACCTATTGTTCGATAAACCAAGTACCTTCAACTTTTTGAGGTTGGAAAACTCATCAAACTTAACTAATCCACTCAAATTATTATCGGCAAGGCCAAGATGTTCAAGATTTCTGAGGTGGAAAAGCGACTTAGAAAATTCTCCTTGCAAATAGTTGGAGGCGAGACGCAGATGAGTTAATTGGGTAAGGTTTCCGAATGAAGATGGAACATAGGAATCAAAACCACAGTTTGAGATATCAAAGTAATTTAAGGAATGAAGGTTTCCGATAGAACTAGGAAGTTCACCAGAGAAATTTGTCTCTGAAACAACCAATGTTTTGAAGGAATTGGTCCTGTTAAAAGTAGGAAAATAACCATTTAGGTCTGTGTTCGAATATAATCTAAGCTCCTCTAGGTTTGGTAGGTGGAAAATGCCTACTGGGAATTCCCCATACAACCCACAATAGCTTAGTTTGAGAGATGTGAGAGAAGATGCATTGACTAAGATATCAGGCACAGTGGAGTATATGCCGACATCACTAAGATGAAGTTGTTTTATGCTGGTCAAGTTTTGGACTAGGATTCTCATGATGGACTTCCTAAGCTCCAAACCATTATTGTAAGACAAGACAAGGGTAGACAGTTTGGATAGCTTTGAAATTTCAGATGGAATTTGGCCAGAAAATACAGAATATGAAAGGTTGAGATAAGACAGACTCGAAAGGTCATGACCCAATCTCGATGGTATTTCAGACGAATTGAAGTTGTTATCTGAGAGGTCAAGCATCTGCAAGTGAACAAGTCGGAAGAGGGTGCTGTTGGAATTAATAGAACCATAGAGACAGCTGCTCTTGAGGTCAAGGCCAATGACACGGCCAGACTCCGCATGGCACTCAACACCATCCCACGAACAACAGTTACTCTGATTTTGATCTCCTTCTCGAGCCCAAGATGCTACTTTCGGATAAGCAAAAGGAGATCCAGAAGCTGACTTGTCTATCGTAAAGCTTTCCTTGAATTGTAACAAGAATGAATGCTCGTCAGCATGGCAAAGTGTCTGTGTCTGAGTCTGCACATATGAAAAACAGTGAGTAGCATTGAGTAATAGCAAAAGAAGACAATGCAAACAGGTAAATTTGGACAACAAAGATTCCATTTTCATGGCAGTGTGTTTCTGGTTATAGGAAATATAGTTTTATGGCTCTCATATAATTAAGAGTAGAGAAGTTAACTCCTTTTATAGACACAACTCATGCAAAGTATAAATAAATAAAAAAGCATGAGTCGATTGATTAGTGGGTGATGAATTGATGTCTCAATCAATTGAAGACTTGGAAGTCATGAATTGATTAGTCGATTGATTAGTGATGAATTGATGAATTGCAACGGCTCTAGCTAGCCTAGCTACTATAGGAAAGCTTTGCGTATTTATTAGGCAACCTCAATTGAAGTCAAGCGATTAAGGACAAGGGTATTAAAAATTCGGCAAATTTATTTTCTAACTTTTGAAAATCGTTATAAGCGTTAAAAAAAGTATTATTTTGCACTCTTTTTTCTTTATTTTTCACTAAAGCCTCTTTGCCTAGGATCGAATTGGAACATGTAACTCTTGAAGGTAGAATATAGATTACTCATTAAAGAAACTTATCAATTTCAATCAATCCGCTCAAAAAATGGGAGAATTAGTGCCAAGCCCTGATCTTGAGAATCCTCTAGAAACGTGCTAACATTTGGAACATCAAAACATGATGGGAAAATCAATAAACAAGACACCACAAAGTCCACATTAGATAATCAGCGGAAAGATAGTTTCTGATAAATACTAGTTCACTGTTGAAAGCTGAAAACAATTACCAATTAAATTTCCTTTATTCAATCCTTCAAAAGAAATCTGAAAATTGAAAACTAAAAATCAAAGAGAAATGTTGTAAACACTCTAGTTTTCTAACCGTACACACATTTGTTTAATCCTAGTCGTTGTTTTTGTTTCATCTGTTCAATGCACTGATTAGATATAATGACGTGTGTGTAATAGGAGAGACAAGTGTGTGGTTATTTCCCAAAAGGATAGGGCAATAAATTGGTATGAATTTGTTATTTACCAAATTCGAGTCTAAAATATCTCATTTACAATTAAAGAGTAATATCACTAAATCGCAGTACTAAATGACTTCATTTCTCAAAATTAAAAACTAAAAATTTAGGTCATCAAAAGGACTCTTATTTTTTCAGATTATGATGTATGTTTTTGTTTTTATTTATTTTTATGTCCGGATTAAATATGCTTAGGATCTCACATAATTAAAGGTGGAGAAATCGACGTCCCTTTTTTGGTAGACAGTATATACAAAGTTGTTTCTTTCAATGAGCTACGAGAGCTATGGACTACAAAAGAATCCAAACAAATAGTGATCCTAAACATACAAGAAGTCAAGACGGTGGAGAAATGGGTGGTGATCGCGAATATAACAATTTGCTCAGACCATCGCTTCAAGACTTGAAGTCAAGTCATCGTTTGATAAAATCAGCCCATCCCCATCACTTGAAGACTAGAAGTCATTCATCGTTTGCATGTAATAATTTACAAACTCGATCATTTAGTTTAATATGTATGTTTGTTTGATCTTAAAGAATGTGAACATAATACTTTGAGCAGATAAAATCACTTGAAGACTTGCAGTCAAGTCGTCGTTTGCATATGTGACTCATCTCAATGCTTATTTATCTTTTTAATACAGGTTCTAATTCTGTGTATATATACTCCATACCTCAATTTATTTATCGTTATACTTACTTATCTCATGTTAATTACATGAGTTGAAGTTCTTCCATGTAGTAGGATTTACAATATATACACACAATTTATTCAATAGTACGTGAATATTAATTAATTTAGCCTTCAATTTAGGTTTAGTATTCTATTTTCTCAAGCTTTGCACGCATAAGAATCAATTAATTGTCACTCCTACTAATAAAAATGTCACTGAGGCTCCTATCTCTTTCATAAACAAAGTAACTTTTGTTCCACTAATCACAGGGATGAGGTCTCGTGAACCAGATTATAAGCCACTGATCATCAACATAAACGTTCTTGTCGAGCTAACCATGCATTCAAAGTGACAGGCCGACAAATCGATGGAAGTCTTTCAAAGTCAGCTAATATCCTATTCAGCACTTACACATATTTTTGGGTGCTCACAATATTAATTATATATTGCAGGATTTAACATGATTAATTTTATAGATAAAGTTTTTAAAAAGGAACACTTTGGATGCGGTTCCTGGCAATATTTTTTGATTGAAACCTTGTGTGTTTTTAGTTTTTTATCAAAGTTCCTGACATTAATGTAATAGTGTAAGTTACTATATTTTTTAATTAAAAATTTAAATTTAAATTTGTTTATATTAATGAGATTTTAAATAAAATTCATAATTTGTGGGATTAAAAATAATAAAATATAAATTATACTCTCTCTCTTATATATTGTGTGTGTGCGCGTGTGTATGGGTACATTTATCAAAATTAACAACAAAAAACTTATTGTACCAAAACATGAGTACATTCTTCAAAATATAGAAAGAAGAAGATATTAGGCTTAATAACATTAGTACATTTCTTCGATTAAACTTGACATGGATATATTCTCAAATCAACGAAAAAGAATGTACCCATATAAGTTTAAAAATGGATTAAAAAATTTTGAATAGATTTTATATTAAAAAATTGGGTACATTTTATATAAAAAATTTTGTACATTTTATATTAAAAAAGGGTACATTTTACATATAACAAATTGGTATATTTAAGAATGGGTACATTTAAGATTAAAAAAAAAAATTGAAAATTATATGAATGGGTACATTTAAGATTAAAAAATTGTTGGCATAAGTGACACACCCCGACCGAGATCAGGGCGTGCTGGCCGTCACACGAAGGTGACGTAACCATGTGCGCGTGCGGAAGCTAATTAAGAAGGTAATATAAAAGTACGAATAATTAAAAACCTAATAACATACAAAGTACTAGTGTATGTGAGACACAATTCAGAGCAAGTCTACAACAGTCCAAAAGGAAAAGATACGACATATGTACACCCGAAGGTGACCCTACAATGGTGAGTGTCTGTCAGAAATTGCCGGGACGCCCTCTGGGGAAAACCACCGAACCTTCTAGACCACTAGAACCTGGAGGGGCGCAAAAACAAAAGCGTGAGTGGGCAAAAACAAAGTTCTTTGAAAACTCTTTAGCAAAATACGTTCTAACCCCTCGCCGTAAAACCTGTATACTTCCCAGAAAATGAACATATATACGTATGTATAGATATGTCAATCATGTCCCATGATATGCCATTCATGCTCACAATATGCCATTCATGCTTGAGAATATGCCACAATAGAATCTCATAATAAATGTAAATGCTCAAGCGTAAATCACATCACAATATATAATCTGGCAGCCGGGAGTCACCTAACGTGACATGTACCGCTGCACCTAGAGCTCCACGCTCAACTCAATCACTGAATCTGCACACGAGTCGGAACCACCTAACGTGGTCTGCACGACAAGCTGGGTGTAATATATATGTATGCTCTAGTGCTACGATCACGTGAAGCTGTGCGATAAATCGCGGGTCACCTACAAGTCGGAACCACCTAATGTGATCTCTACGACAGGCTTGCACCTAACTTGGATCCAAGATGAGCATGCGGTGCTGGTGAACATACACGTGAAGGCTGTGCCCTGGCCCTGGACGGGAGCACTAACACCGGGGGTGCAGATTATGAGCTCTCTAAGCATTTCAACTACTATTGCATAATAAACAGGAATGTATAACCACCTGAATACCGCTTACCTGGCACTTACCTGTGCATCCACAGCACCAAATACACATGTATATATGTATGTATGTCACCAATAATACATGCAATGATGCGTAAACAACATTCATATAATGCATGGCATAAAACAATAACCTTTTCTATTTAATTTCTGGGAATTAATATGTATATAGGTATATACGGAAAACAAAAGCCCACTCACTGATAATTAGAAGGGTCGTAGCCCCCCTGCCTCGAGTGTGTACGCTCGTCCTCGGAAAACGAATCACCTATACGCGACAAAGTTACGAAAACATTAATTTAAAAGCACCTAAACAACTTCTCGTAATAACTTCTCATACATTGCTCAAATTGGACAAATGAATATACCAATGTGATCTACACAACCTCAGGATCACACCCATATTTTTAGAAAAATTTTTGGACCACGCACGCGCCCCCACGCGCCTGACCCCGCACGGACCTACGCGCCCCCACGCGCGGCCCACGTGCACTGCACACTGACGGTGTCAACAGACGCCGTCAGGAATATTCTGTTAACTGACGGAATATTCCTTCAAATCTAACCAGATTCCGTCCACTGCCGTTAGGAATATTCCGTTAGACTTAACGGAATATTCCTCTTTCTTCTCCGGCGAACCTCCGGCGCCGGCGACGGCGCCGGAAAACTGGGTAATTTTCAAACCTTGTTTTCTCCTTCGTTTTTCAACCAAATTTCACGTTCTTTATACCAAAATGAAGCCTAGGACTAGTAGAACAACGTTAGACTAGTTTTAAGGCCTAAAAATTGCTAGATCATACCTGTCTTCAACTTCAAGAATCGGCCAACTTCGTACAGGACGATCCCGACGTCCAAATTCACCCAACGAACCACTCCGAGGCTCCTTGGGACCTCACAAACACATCTACAAGCTTAGAATCTCCTAAAACAAGCTAGATTAGGTTTGCATGAACAGTGCAATAATCGGACCTCGTTGAAACGACGTGAAAACAACGATATCCTTACCTGAAAATGGCACCTTTGAACTCCTCTCAGCTCCACGAACACGATGGTGGTCTTGGTTTCTTGTTTGGTGAAGATTTGATTAGGTTTGTATGTGTGTCCGTGTGTAGAGGAAGAAGAAGAAGATGGATTCGGGGAGAGAGAGAGAGAGAGACTGAGAGACAGAGTGACAGGAAGTGAGGAAAAGAGGGAGGGAATCCCGGGAAGAAAAAGAAATACATGATTGTGTGTGGTCCCACAACCCACACAACACAACATTTAACGTACACAAACAAATTAGGGTAAAATTGTAATTTCAATGTACGTTAAAATGAAATTTGGGACGGGATGTTACAACCTACCCTCCTTAATAGAATTTCGTCCCGAAATTCAAAACAACCTCAATACACCCCTAATAGTCAAAGAATAATCTAGGATACAAATCCCTCATTCGTTCTTCTGTCTCCCATGTAGCTTCTTCAACCGAGTGACTCCTCCACAAAACTTTCACCAAATTCACCGTCTTGTTCCTCAGAACCTTTTCTTTCCAATCTAAGATCGTTAACGGTTCCTCGTCGTACGTCAAATCTGGATTTATCTCTAACGGTTGAGGAGGTATCACATGCAATGGATCGGCAACATAGTGTCGAAGCATAGACACGTGAAAAACGTTATGCACTTTAGCCAACTCCGGAGGCAACTCCAACCTGTAAGCTACCTCACCAACTCTTTCTGTGACTATATACGGTCCGATGTACCTGGGACTCAACTTCCCTTTCTTTCCAAACCGCACAACACCTCTCCACGGTGAAAGCTTCAGAAATACCCAATCTCCGACCTCATACGTTCTGTCCGTAGCATGTCGATCTGCTAAACTTTTCTGCCTGTCCTGAGCTGCTTTCAGGTTAGACCTAATTACCTGAACATTCTGAGTAGTCTCCTCGACAATCTCCGGACCTACCAAGATTCTTTCGCCAACCTCTGACCAACATAACGGAGTGCGACAAGATCTACCATACAAAGCTTCGAATGGCGCCATGCCAATGCTCGAATGGAAACTGTTGTTGTAAGCAAATTCCATCAAATCTAACCGCTGGTGCCAAGCATCACTGAACTGTAACACTGATGCTCGCAGCATATCTTCCAAGGTCTGAATAGTTCTCTCAGACTGTCCGTCCGTTTGTGGATGATATGCCGTACTGTAAAGTAGTCTCGTACCCAAAGCTTCCTGAAAGGCTACCCAAAACTTCGATGTAAATCGTGGATCACGATCCGAGACAATACTTACAGGGACACCATGGTACTTCACAACCTTTGAAATAAACAGCTCTGCTAACCGGCTCAAAGAGTATTTCTCTCTCACTGGAATGAAATGTGCCGACTTAGTGAGTCGATCAACGATCACCCAAATGCCATCAAAGCCATTATGTGTACGCGGCAACTTGTACACAAAATCCATAGTGATATTTTCCCATTTCCACTCTGGAACGGGAAGCGGCTGCGATAGCCCAAATGGCTTCTTTCTTTCTGTTTTAACCTGTTGACAAACAGCACACCTGCTCACATACTCAGCTATCTCCCTTTTCATACCCGGCCAATAGTAAAATGGTCGAATGGTATGATACATTTTAGTTGCTCCTGGGTGCATAGCATAAGCCGAGATATGTGCTTCATCGAGAATTTCCTTTTTCAACTCCACATTACTAGGCACGAACATTCTACCTTCTAACATCAACATGCCATCAGAATCACGAACTCTGAGATCTCGCCTCTTTCCTTGATCTCGAGCTCGAATTAGTTCTTGAATCTGTTCATCAGCTACCTGAGCTTCAAGCACCCGATCAACTAAGATTGGCCTAACTTGAAAATTAGCAAGTAATGCCACTTCTCGATCTTCTGCTTCTAACCTTACTCCCGTAGCACGTAAGTCCACCAAAAGAGGAATACGACTAGCGTACAACGCATTTATACGGCCATGTGACATCCTGCTAAGTGCATCGGCTACTACGTTCGCACGACCAGGGTGATAATCAATCGTGCAATCGTAATCGCTGAGCAACTCCAACCACCTCCGTTGACGAAGATTAAGTTCCTTCTGGGTGAAGAGATACTGAAGACTCTTGTGATCTGTGAAGATCCTACACTTTTCCCCATAAAGATAGTGTCTCCACAACTTCAATGCAAAGATAATAGCAGCCAACTCCAAATCATGTGTAGGGTAATTCATCTCATGGGTTTTCAACTGCCGCGAAGCATAAGCAATCACCCTACCATGCTGCATCAATACACATCCCAGACCATTCAAGGAAGCATCGCTATAAACTTCGAAATCACCGCTATCGTCCGGGAGTGCCAAAACAGGTGCATTAGTAAGACAATGCTTCAACTGCTGGAAACTTTGCTCACACTTATCATTCCACTCAAACTTAACATCTTTCCTTGTTAACCTCGTCAGTGGCAAGGCAATTACCGAAAAATCCTTAACGAATCTCCAATAATATCCCGCCAAACCAATGAAACTTCTCACTTCAGTGACGGTTCGTGGTTGCTCCCAACTCTCCACAGCTGCAACCTTCTGAGGATCAACAAGAATACCTTGAGCAGAAATGATGTGCCCCAAAAACGCGACTTGATCTAACCAGAACTGGCACTTGCTAAACTTAGCATACAATTGGTGTTCTCTCAACCTCTTCAACACCAAAGTAAGATGTCGGACATGCTCCGCTTTTGACTTAGAATACACCAGAATATCGTCAATGAAGACAATGACAAATCTATCCAGGTAAGGTTGAAATACCCGGTTCATTAAATCCATAAAAGCTGCTGGTGCATTCGTCAACCCAAACGGCATAACCAAAAACTCGTAATGACCGTAACGAGTCCTGAACGCCGTCTTAGGAACATCATCCCTACTAATCTTCAGCTGATAGTACCCAGACCTCAAGTCTATCTTAGAAAATACACAAGCACCTCTCAGCTGATCAAACAAATCATCGATACGAGGCAATGGATAACGGTTTTTAATCGTCACCCGATTCAATTGTCTGTAGTCGATACACAGCCTCAAAGTCCTATCTTTCTTTTTCACAAACAATACTGGAGCGCCCCAAGGTGAAATACTAGGCTGAATAAATCCCTTATCCACTAATTCCTGTAACTGCACTTTCAATTCCCTTAACTCAGCAGGAGCCATACGATAAGGAGTTAAAGAAATAGGATTGGTACCTGGAAGCAACTCAACATTGAAATCCACGTCTCGATCCGGGGGTAAACCAGGTAAATCCTCAGGAAAAACATCAGGGAAGTGTCTGACCACTCTCACATCCTCAATTCTACTAGGAACGGTCTCCTCTAGCACCACATGAGCTAGATACCCCTGACAACCTTTAGTCAACAACTTCTTCGCTCGCAAAGCCGAAATAACACCATGTCTTACTCCACTCTGCTCACCCACAAAAGTAACCTCGGGTAATCCAGGACGGTGAAACGTAACTACTTTCCCGTAACAATCAATGTTGGCACGATAGAAGTGCAACCAATCGTTGCCCAAAATCACATCAAAATCGACAATATCTAACGGGATAAGATCGGCGGGCATAACAACACCCTCTACTAACACTGGACATCCTGGGTACATACAATCTACAACACATCTCTCTCCTCTAGGCATAGCGAATTCTAGGTCGTACCCTAGAGGTGTGGGGCGAGGTTGCGTTACTTGAGCAAATGTATGAGAAATAACGGAATGTGTAGCTCCACAATCAATTAAGACTCTAGCAAAATAACCAAGAATGTTTAACGTACCCATTATCAAGTCCGGGTTGTTCTGAGCATCCTGCAGGGAAATATTGTGAATACGCCCTTGGCCCTGCTGTCGTCCGCCACGACCTCTGCTCGCTTGAACACCGCGACCTTGAGCTCCACGCCCTTGACTGGGCTGACCCATTTGTCTCGAAGACCCGGCACTACTAGTAGCAATCTCACCCTGCTGATATTGTCCTCCTTGGTACCATTGAGAACCACCCGTTGGAGCTGGAGGATACGGCATGTAATTGCTGGGATACGAGGGATAACCACCTTGTGAATACGGGTCCTGGGGGTACTGATACGGTCCCGGAGCATAGGGAACAACATCACCCTGATAGTGATAGGCACCACCTCTACCTGCTTGCCCATAAGTACTCGGACCTTGGATTTGCCGAATCGGTACAGGTGGCGGCAGAAAGGTCTGCTGCGGCTTCTGCTGCTGACCCTGGGGACAATCCATCGCTCTATGTCCCAACCGTCCACACGTGAAACAAGCACCGCTGATCTGCCTGCACTCGCCGAAGTGTCGGTTATTACACCTACGGCAAAATGGGGGTCGGTTTCGGCCACCATCACCTTGTCTCTGGCCTCGAGCACTTCCATAAAATCTACCTCCACGTCCTTGTCCAGAGGCACTGAAACCACCACTAGACGAACTCGAACTGGCACCACCCCTTTTAAAGTTCTGAGTTTGGCGAGGCCCAAGTGACACTTGACTTTTCCCCTTTTCATCTTTCTTTTCGTCACTGTCACTAGACATATTCTCTGAGTCCTCTATTCTCAACAGTATCTCATAGAACTCCTGGTAGGACTCACAGTGAGTAGTAGTGGCCATAGAACGCCATCTCTTTCTAGTGCCCAAGCGAAAACGACGAAGCATCTCCGCCGGATTACCAGCGACATCAGGATAGTAACGAGATAAATCAGTGAACTTACGATAATACTCGTTAGCCGTCATTTTTCGCTGTTTCAATTCAGTGAATTCCTGTTTCTTACGGTCGATATACTCAGGGGGTACAAATCTCCTTTGAAACACGTCTTTGAAAACATTCCAATCGGTCCTCTGAGCTGGAGTCAACCTCCGAAGTTCTTGTTCCCACCAAGCTGCAGACTCCATCTCCAGAAACCAAGAGGTTGTCTCAACCCACCTATCCATAGGAAGGTTCCCCTGGTTATGTAACACACGGAAAGTCTTCTCTATGTGTTCCAACCAACGTTCTGCGCCTTCGTGACCCTCATTACCTTTAAACTTATCCAACTTCAGGTTATACATAGTCTCCAGAGGAGTCCTCTGGGGAGGGCGCATCACTGTTTGAAGGGCTGTAGCAATCACTTCCCCCAACTGAGTAAGATCAGGGAAACTAGACTCATCTGAGCGACGTGGTTCCCGACGAGGCAGCATGATTCTGACAGAAGACACCAACTATTAGAATACTCACAAAGACACAGGACTGCCAAACCTAGGCTCTGATACCAAGCTGACACACCCCGACCGAGATCAGGGCGTGCTGGCCGTCACACGAAGGTGACGTAACCATGTGCGCGTGCGGAAGCTAATTAAGAAGGTAATATAAAAGTACGAATAATTAATAACATACAAAATACTAGTGTATGTGAGACACAATTCAGAGCAAGTCTACAACAGTCCAAAAGGAAAAGATACGACATATGTACACCCGAAGGTGACCCTACAATGGTGAGTGTCTGTCAGAAATTGCCGGGACGCCCTCTGGGGAAAACCACCGAACCTTCTAGACCACTAGAACCTGGAGGGGCGCAAAAACAAAAGCGTGAGTGGGCAAAAACAAAGTTCTTTGAAAACTCTTTAGCAAAATACGTTCTAACCCCTCGCCGTAAAACCTGTATACTTCCCAGAAAATGAACATATATACGTATGTATAGATATGTCAATCATGTCCCATGATATGCCATTCATGCTCACAATATGCCATTCATGCTTGAGAATATGCCACAATAGAATCTCATAATAAATGTAAATGCTCAAGCGTAAATCACATCACAATATATAATCTGGCAGCCGGGAGTCACCTAACGTGATTTGTACCGCTGCACCTAGAGCTCCACGCTCAACTCAATCACTGAATCTGCACACGAGTCGGAACCACCTAACGTGGTCTGCACGACAAGCTGGGTGTAATATATATGTATGCTCTAGTGCTACGATCACGTGAAGCTGTGCGATAAATCGCGGGTCACCTACAAGTCGGAACCACCTAATGTGATCTCTACGACAGGCTTGCACCTAACTTGGATCCAAGATGAGCATGCGGTGCTGGTGAACATACACGTGAAGGCTGTGCCCTGGCCCTGGATGGGAGCACTAACACCGGGGGTGCAGATTATGAGCTCTCTAAGCATTTCAACTACTATTGCATAATAAACAGGAATGTATAACCACCTGAATACCGCTTACCTGGCACTTACCTGTGCATCCACAGCACCAAATACACATGTATATATGTATGTATGTCACCAATAATACATGCAATGATGCGTAAACAACATTCATATAATGCATGGCATAAAACAATAACCTTTTCTATTTAATTTCTGGGAATTAATATGTATATAGGTATATACGGAAAACAAAAGCCCACTCACTGATAATTAGAAGGGTCGTAGCCCCCCTGCCTCGAGTGTGTACGCTCGTCCTCGGAAAACGAATCACCTATACGCGACAAAGTTACGAAAACATTAATTTAAAAGCACCTAAGCAACTTCTCGTAATAACTTCTCATACATTGCTCAAATTGGACAAATGAATATACCAATGTGATCTACACAACCTCAGGATCACACCCATATTTTTAGAAAAAATTTTGGACCACGCACGCGCCCCCACGCGCCTGACCCCGCACGGACCTACGCGCCCCCACGCGCGGCCCACGTGCACTGCACACTGACGGTGTCAACAGACGCCGTCAGGAATATTCCGTTAACTGACGGAATATTCCGTCAAATCTAACCAGATTCCGTCCACTGCCGTTAGGAATATTCCGTTAGACTTAACGGAATATTCCTCTTTCTTCTCCGGCGAACCTCCGGCGCCGGCGACGGCGCCGGAAAACTGGGTAATTTTCAAACCTTGTTTTCTCCTTCGTTTTTCAACCAAATTTCACGTTCTTTATACCAAAATGAAGCCTAGGACTAGTAGAACAACGTTAGACTAGTTTTAAGGCCTAAAAATTGCTAGATCATACCTGTCTTCAACTTCAAGAATCGGCCAACTTCGTACAGGACGATCCCGACGTCCAAATTCACCCAACGAACCACTCCGAGGCTCCTTGGGACCTCACAAACACATCTACAAGCTTAGAATCTCCTAAAACAAGCTAGATTAGGTTTGCATGAACAGTGCAATAATCGGACCTCGTTGAAACGACGTGAAAACAACGATATCCTTACCTGAAAATGGCACCTTTGAACTCCTCTCAGCTCCACGAACACGATGGTGGTCTTGGTTTCTTGTTTGGTGAAGATTTGATTAGGTTTGTATGTGTGTCCGTGTGTAGAGGAAGAAGAAGAAGATGGATTCGGGGAGAGAGAGAGAGAGAGACTGAGAGACAGAGTGACAGGAAGTGAGGAAAAGAGGGAGGGAATCCCGGGAAGAAAAAGAAATACATGATTGTGTGTGGTCCCACAACCCACACAACACAACATTTAACGTACACAAACAAATTAGGGTAAAATTGTAATTTCAATGTACGTTAAAATGAAATTTGGGACGGGATGTTACAACCTACCCTCCTTAATAGAATTTCGTCCCGAAATTCAAAACAACCTCAATACACCCCTAATAGTCAAAGAATAATCTAGGATACAAATCCCTCATTCGTTCTTCTGTCTCCCATGTAGCTTCTTCAACCGAGTGACTCCTCCACAAAACTTTCACCAAATTCACCGTCTTGTTCCTCAGAACCTTTTCTTTCCAATCTAAGATCGTTAACGGTTCCTCGTCGTACGTCAAATCTGGATTTATCTCTAACGGTTGAGGAGGTATCACATGCAATGGATCGGCAACATAGTGTCGAAGCATAGACACGTGAAAAACGTTATGCACTTTAGCCAACTCCGGAGGCAACTCCAACCTGTAAGCTACCTCACCAACTCTTTCTGTGACTATATACGGTCCGATGTACCTGGGACTCAACTTCCCTTTCTTTCCAAACCGCACAACACCTCTCCACGGTGAAAGCTTCAGAAATACCCAATCTCCGACCTCATACGTTCTGTCCGTAGCATGTCGATCTGCTAAACTTTTCTGCCTGTCCTGAGCTGCTTTCAGGTTAGACCTAATTACCTGAACATTCTGAGTAGTCTCCTCGACAATCTCCGGACCTACCAAGATTCTTTCGCCAACCTCTGACCAACATAACGGAGTGCGACAAGATCTACCATACAAAGCTTCGAATGGCGCCATGCCAATGCTCGAATGGAAACTGTTGTTGTAAGCAAATTCCATCAAATCTAACCGCTGGTGCCAAGCATCACTGAACTGTAACACTGATGCTCGCAGCATATCTTCCAAGGTCTGAATAGTTCTCTCAGACTGTCCGTCCGTTTGTGGATGATATGCCGTACTGTAAAGTAGTCTCGTACCCAAAGCTTCCTGAAAGGCTACCCAAAACTTCGATGTAAATCGTGGATCACGATCCGAGACAATACTTACAGGGACACCATGGTACTTCACAACCTTTGAAATAAACAGCTCTGCTAACCGGCTCAAAGAGTATTTCTCTCTCACTGGAATGAAATGTGCCGACTTAGTGAGTCGATCAACGATCACCCAAATGCCATCAAAGCCATTATGTGTACGCGGCAACTTGTACACAAAATCCATAGTGATATTTTCCCATTTCCACTCTGGAACGGGAAGCGGCTGCGATAGCCCAAATGGCTTCTTTCTTTCTGTTTTAACCTGTTGACAAACAGCACACCTGCTCACATACTCAGCTATCTCCCTTTTCATACCCGGCCAATAGTAAAATGGTCGAATGGTATGATACATTTTAGTTGCTCCTGGGTGCATAGCATAAGCCGAGATATGTGCTTCATCGAGAATTTCCTTTTTCAACTCCACATTACTAGGCACGAACATTCTACCTTCTAACATCAACATGCCATCAGAATCACGAACTCTGAGATCTCGCCTCTTTCCTTGATCTCGAGCTCGAATTAGTTCTTGAATCTGTTCATCAGCTACCTGAGCTTCAAGCACCCGATCAACTAAGATTGGCCTAACTTGAAAATTAGCAAGTAATGCCACTTCTCGATCTTCTGCTTCTAACCTTACTCCCGTAGCACGTAAGTCCACCAAAAGAGGAATACGACTAGCGTACAACGCATTTATACGGCCATGTGACATCCTGCTAAGTGCATCGGCTACTACGTTCGCACGACCAGGGTGATAATCAATCGTGCAATCGTAATCGCTGAGCAACTCCAACCACCTCCGTTGACGAAGATTAAGTTCCTTCTGGGTGAAGAGATACTGAAGACTCTTGTGATCTGTGAAGATCCTACACTTTTCCCCATAAAGATAGTGTCTCCACAACTTCAATGCAAAGATAATAGCAGCCAACTCCAAATCATGTGTAGGGTAATTCATCTCATGGGTTTTCAACTGCCGCGAAGCATAAGCAATCACCCTACCATGCTGCATCAATACACATCCCAGACCATTCAAGGAAGCATCGCTATAAACTTCGAAATCACCGCTATCGTCCGGGAGTGCCAAAACAGGTGCATTAGTAAGACAATGCTTCAACTGCTGGAAACTTTGCTCACACTTATCATTCCACTCAAACTTAACATCTTTCCTTGTTAACCTCGTCAGTGGCAAGGCAATTACCGAAAAATCCTTAACGAATCTCCAATAATATCCCGCCAAACCAATGAAACTTCTCACTTCAGTGACGGTTCGTGGTTGCTCCCAACTCTCCACAGCTGCAACCTTCTGAGGATCAACAAGAATACCTTGAGCAGAAATGATGTGCCCCAAAAACGCGACTTGATCTAACCAGAACTGGCACTTGCTAAACTTAGCATACAATTGGTGTTCTCTCAACCTCTTCAACACCAAAGTAAGATGTCGGACATGCTCCGCTTTTGACTTAGAATACACCAGAATATCGTCAATGAAGACAATGACAAATCTATCCAGGTAAGGTTGAAATACCCGGTTCATTAAATCCATAAAAGCTGCTGGTGCATTCGTCAACCCAAACGGCATAACCAAAAACTCGTAATGACCGTAACGAGTCCTGAACGCCGTCTTAGGAACATCATCCCTACTAATCTTCAGCTGATAGTACCCAGACCTCAAGTCTATCTTAGAAAATACACAAGCACCTCTCAGCTGATCAAACAAATCATCGATACGAGGCAATGGATAACGGTTTTTAATCGTCACCCGATTCAATTGTCTGTAGTCGATACACAGCCTCAAAGTCCTATCTTTCTTTTTCACAAACAATACTGGAGCGCCCCAAGGTGAAATACTAGGCTGAATAAATCCCTTATCCACTAATTCCTGTAACTGCACTTTCAATTCCCTTAACTCAGCAGGAGCCATACGATAAGGAGTTAAAGAAATAGGATTGGTACCTGGAAGCAACTCAACATTGAAATCCACGTCTCGATCCGGGGGTAAACCAGGTAAATCCTCAGGAAAAACATCAGGGAAGTGTCTGACCACTCTCACATCCTCAATTCTACTAGGAACGGTCTCCTCTAGCACCACATGAGCTAGATACCCCTGACAACCTTTAGTCAACAACTTCTTCGCTCGCAAAGCCGAAATAACACCATGTCTTACTCCACTCTGCTCACCCACAAAAGTAACCTCGGGTAATCCAGGACGGTGAAACGTAACTACTTTCCCGTAACAATCAATGTTGGCACGATAGAAGTGCAACCAATCGTTGCCCAAAATCACATCAAAATCGACAATATCTAACGGGATAAGATCGGCGGGCATAACAACACCCTCTACTAACACTGGACATCCTGGGTACATACAATCTACAACACATCTCTCTCCTCTAGGCATAGCGAATTCTAGGTCGTACCCTAGAGGTGTGGGGCGAGGTTGCGTTACTTGAGCAAATGTATGAGAAATAACGGAATGTGTAGCTCCACAATCAATTAAGACTCTAGCAAAATAACCAAGAATGTTTAACGTACCCATTATCAAGTCCGGGTTGTTCTGAGCATCCTGCAGGGAAATATTGTGAATACGCCCTTGGCCCTGCTGTCGTCCGCCACGACCTCTGCTCGCTTGAACACCGCGACCTTGAGCTCCACGCCCTTGACTGGGCTGACCCATTTGTCTCGAAGACCCGGCACTACTAGTAGCAATCTCACCCTGCTGATATTGTCCTCCTTGGTACCATTGAGAACCACCCGTTGGAGCTGGAGGATACGGCATGTAATTGCTGGGATACGAGGGATAACCACCTTGTGAATACGGGTCCTGGGGGTACTGATACGGTCCCGGAGCATAGGGAACAACATCACCCTGATAGTGATAGGCACCACCTCTACCTGCTTGCCCATAAGTACTCGGACCTTGGATTTGCCGAATCGGTACAGGTGGCGGCAGAAAGGTCTGCTGCGGCTTCTGCTGCTGACCCTGGGGACAATCCATCGCTCTATGTCCCAACCATCCACACGTGAAACAAGCACCGCTGATCTGCCTGCACTCGCCGAAGTGTCGGTTATTACACCTACGGCAAAATGGGGGTCGGTTTCGGCCACCATCACCTTGTCTCTGGCCTCGAGCACTTCCATAAAATCTACCTCCACGTCCTTGTCCAGAGGCACTGAAACCACCACTAGACGAACTCGAACTGGCACCACCCCTTTTAAAGTTCTGAGTTTGGCGAGGCCCAAGTGACACTTGACTTTTCCCCTTTTCATCTTTCTTTTCGTCACTGTCACTAGACATATTCTCTGAGTCCTCTATTCTCAACAGTATCTCATAGAACTCCTGGTAGGACTCACAGTGAGTAGTAGTGGCCATAGAACGCCATCTCTTTCTAGTGCCCAAGCGAAAACGACGAAGCATCTCCGCCGGATTACCAGCGACATCAGGATAGTAACGAGATAAATCAGTGAACTTACGATAATACTCGTTAGCCGTCATTTTTCGCTGTTTCAATTCAGTGAATTCCTGTTTCTTACGGTCGATATACTCAGGGGGTACAAATCTCCTTTGAAACACGTCTTTGAAAACATTCCAATCGGTCCTCTGAGCTGGAGTCAACCTCCGAAGTTCTTGTTCCCACCAAGCTGCAGACTCCATCTCCAGAAACCAAGAGGTTGTCTCAACCCACCTATCCATAGGAAGGTTCCCCTGGTTATGTAACACACGGAAAGTCTTCTCTATGTGTTCCAACCAACGTTCTGCGCCTTCGTGACCCTCATTACCTTTAAACTTATCCAACTTCAGGTTATACATAGTCTCCAGAGGAGTCCTCTGGGGAGGGCGCATCACTGTTTGAAGGGCTGTAGCAATCACTTCCCCCAACTGAGTAAGATCAGGGAAACTAGACTCATCTGAGCGACGTGGTTCCCGACGAGGCAGCATGATTCTGACAGAAGACACCAACTATTAGAATACTCACAAAGACACAGGACTGCCAAACCTAGGCTCTGATACCAAGCTGACACACCCCGACCGAGATCAGGGCGTGCTGGCCGTCACACGAAGGTGACGTAACCATGTGCGCGTGCGGAAGCTAATTAAGAAGGTAATATAAAAGTACGAATAATTAATAACATACAAAATACTAGTGTATGTGAGACACAATTCAGAGCAAGTCTACAACAGTCCAAAAGGAAAAGATACGACATATGTACACCCGAAGGTGACCCTACAATGGTGAGTGTCTGTCAGAAATTGCCGGGACGCCCTCTGGGGAAAACCACCGAACCTTCTAGACCACTAGAACCTGGAGGGGCGCAAAAACAAAAGCGTGAGTGGGCAAAAACAAAGTTCTTTGAAAACTCTTTAGCAAAATACGTTCTAACCCCTCGCCGTAAAACCTGTATACTTCCCAGAAAATGAACATATATACGTATGTATAGATATGTCAATCATGTCCCATGATATGCCATTCATGCTCACAATATGCCATTCATGCTTGAGAATATGCCACAATAGAATCTCATAATAAATGTAAATGCTCAAGCGTAAATCACATCACAATATATAATCTGGCAGCCGGGAGTCACCTAACGTGATTTGTACCGCTGCACCTAGAGCTCCACGCTCAACTCAATCACTGAATCTGCACACGAGTCGGAACCACCTAACGTGGTCTGCACGACAAGCTGGGTGTAATATATATGTATGCTCTAGTGCTACGATCACGTGAAGCTGTGCGATAAATCGCGGGTCACCTACAAGTCGGAACCACCTAATGTGATCTCTACGACAGGCTTGCACCTAACTTGGATCCAAGATGAGCATGCGGTGCTGGTGAACATACACGTGAAGGCTGTGCCCTGGCCCTGGATGGGAGCACTAACACCGGGGGTGCAGATTATGAGCTCTCTAAGCATTTCAACTACTATTGCATAATAAACAGGAATGTATAACCACCTGAATACCGCTTACCTGGCACTTACCTGTGCATCCACAGCACCAAATACACATGTATATATGTATGTATGTCACCAATAATACATGCAATGATGCGTAAACAACATTCATATAATGCATGGCATAAAACAATAACCTTTTCTATTTAATTTCTGGGAATTAATATGTATATAGGTATATACGGAAAACAAAAGCCCACTCACTGATAATTAGAAGGGTCGTAGCCCCCCTGCCTCGAGTGTGTACGCTCGTCCTCGGAAAACGAATCACCTATACGCGACAAAGTTACGAAAACATTAATTTAAAAGCACCTAAGCAACTTCTCGTAATAACTTCTCATACATTGCTCAAATTGGACAAATGAATATACCAATGTGATCTACACAACCTCAGGATCACACCCATATTTTTAGAAAAAATTTTGGACCACGCACGCGCCCCCACGCGCCTGACCCCGCACGGACCTACGCGCCCCCACGCGCGGCCCACGTGCACTGCACACTGACGGTGTCAACAGACGCCGTCAGGAATATTCCGTTAACTGACGGAATATTCCGTCAAATCTAACCAGATTCCGTCCACTGCCGTTAGGAATATTCCGTTAGACTTAACGGAATATTCCTCTTTCTTCTCCGGCGAACCTCCGGCGCCGGCGACGGCGCCGGAAAACTGGGTAATTTTCAAACCTTGTTTTCTCCTTCGTTTTTCAACCAAATTTCACGTTCTTTATACCAAAATGAAGCCTAGGACTAGTAGAACAACGTTAGACTAGTTTTAAGGCCTAAAAATTGCTAGATCATACCTGTCTTCAACTTCAAGAATCGGCCAACTTCGTACAGGACGATCCCGACGTCCAAATTCACCCAACGAACCACTCCGAGGCTCCTTGGGACCTCACAAACACATCTACAAGCTTAGAATCTCCTAAAACAAGCTAGATTAGGTTTGCATGAACAGTGCAATAATCGGACCTCGTTGAAACGACGTGAAAACAACGATATCCTTACCTGAAAATGGCACCTTTGAACTCCTCTCAGCTCCACGAACACGATGGTGGTCTTGGTTTCTTGTTTGGTGAAGATTTGATTAGGTTTGTATGTGTGTCCGTGTGTAGAGGAAGAAGAAGAAGATGGATTCGGGGAGAGAGAGAGAGAGAGACTGAGAGACAGAGTGACAGGAAGTGAGGAAAAGAGGGAGGGAATCCCGGGAAGAAAAAGAAATACATGATTGTGTGTGGTCCCACAACCCACACAACACAACATTTAACGTACACAAACAAATTAGGGTAAAATTGTAATTTCAATGTACGTTAAAATGAAATTTGGGACGGGATGTTACAATAAGAGTCATCTCCAACGAAAATTTTAATTTTATAGCTTAGGGTCTAATGTTTTTATTTTTCTTTAAAGATCAACATTATTTGTAACCACTCACCTAGCTTTAAGCTTATCGAAAGAAAGCAATGAGGAGTTGTGCCTATGAATGGAGTTCAGTTCCTCTTCCTTTTATTACACGGGAGCGAAAAACAATTTAATCATAAAAAAAAAAAGTCATGGAATCTTCGTGATTTAACTTGTTTTCTATACCTTGTATTGTTTGTTTTTTCCTCGACAACGTCATTCATTGTTCTTCATTTGCACATACACTTTTTCTCACGCCCCAATCTTAAGATACGTTCAAAATTAATACATATTTTTTGGTGCACACAATATTATATATGGTTGCAGAATTTAACATGATTAATTTTAATGTTGTAAGATTATTGATTACTATGTTGTAGTGCCGATAAGGAAATAGCATATCGAAGGGAAGAATAGAATTTGTTTCACGTTGAATAATTTGTCTAGAGGAATGATTTCCTTTTATAGATTTCCTCATACATTTTCGAAAGAGTTGTGAGACTTCTATGAATGGTCTTATCCATTCATGATAAGACATATAGAAGGGTATAACACTTATGATAAGCCATACCTCTTATCATACCCTTAGGTTAAGTGTATATTAGTACTTCTCCATACGGCTTTTTGTACGTTTCCCATAAACGGTGCCAACTATTGGAGAGAAAAATTTCGTCTCCTCCAACAAAAATATTGTAGCCTTGTTGAGAAGCTTAGACACTATCTTCACTTGTCATCAATGAGAGCGGAGGGACTTGCAAGAAAACACTCCGAAACTCGAGTTGATGTTTGTTCACTATGTTTGTAAAACATAGAACAATCTCATACCTCCTTTTTTCCCTCATTCTAGTGGGATTCTAGGCCCTTTATAGGCATAAAATTCTTGGGCTCCAAGTCCCAGCTTCCTTGTATTTCTCCATGTTCCATGGAGTGGGTATTATATTGCTTGATTGTAACTCCACTCCTCATGTTTCGCATGCTAATGGCTTGTTTAGTGGAGAAGTAATTTTTGGTTCCCACAAGAATATAGGTAATTTCCCAACCTTAAAACAAGGCAAACAATAATTTTATTATAACTTTAATACGGGGCTTTGCACTTGGCTTTGCCCTTATACCAATATTCACCAAAGTGCAGTTTGTTGCAGGTTTTACAAGCCTCTTTTTGTGCCTTCCCTGTTACCATTGTGTTTCACAATTCACCAAATTGTCACTAGTCTTAAAACTACATTTCTTATCATAGTTCTTCCAAAACTTCATCTGCTTAGAATTACTAGCTTTTGAGCTTTCTCTAGACTGTAATTTTAGGATAGAAAATGCACTTTTGGTCATTCCTCCTTCAGCATGCTTAATCAGTCTTAGCCCAAAACCCTTGAGTGTTGCAACAACCTCAGGAGCTCATACAAATTTTTAGTCCACTCAAGCACAAACACTATATTATCATAGGTCCTAGTGAGATTGCCCTTCTTACTTTGAAAATCTTTCTTTCACTTAAAAAAGATTACATGTTCGACTAACATGAATGACGTTGATTTCTCTACAATTATGGGTGAGCCATAGACTTCCCTTTAATTATAAACCAAATTGCCTTGATAATGGAGTGGCGGTGATAGAAGTTTTTATTTATTTATTTATTTATTTATTTGGCACATTGTTTAATGGTTTATTTTTAGTTACGACTCTAGAACTCGATTTCATCTCACTTTGCTTCATATAATTCAAAAGCGGCAACTTTATTCTCTGAAACTCAAAAGTCACTCCACTTTGGCCCCCTCGAACTCGATTTTGATTCCATTTTACCTCCTGAAACTTGAAAGTCGTTTCCATAAAACTCAAAATTCGCTCCACGTTGTCTTAGATCTGTTAATTTCTTATGTGGTTGATTTGTGTGCACCAGGCTAATCAATTTCATTTTTATATTTTTCATCTCTTTAATTTCTTTTAAACATAATATTGTCTGATTGTTGAATATATGTTAACGTATAGTGGAAATTTATAATCAAATTTATTGCACATGTGGCATAGACTTATTGGGTGTTGGGTCCCACATATGTTTTAGAAGGCATCCTATAAGTTTAAAAGGAAGAAATAGTCCACAAGTCAAAGTGAAACGAATTCTGAGTTTCAGATAGTAAAGTGCAAGTTTTTAGTTACAATGGGCAAAACGAGATCAAAATAAAGTTTTAGGAGGCATAGTTAAAAATAAGCTTATTTAAATTTGCTATTTCTCGATGTTACTCAATTGTTTTTTCTTTGTATAGATACAGACACTTTGCCACAATGATGAAAAAAGTTATTATTTTTCAAATTTCATCATTCATTGAGTTGAGCAAAAAAATGGTTCAAGAGTATAAGTCTTAATTAATAGTGGGACAAACACTAATCCCTTGACGAGAATGTTTGTGATGATAGTCAAAGGCGTGTAATTTGGTTCAAGCCTTAAAACTGGTACAAAACAAAGGTAAATAATTATTAATGTTATTGAGGAGAATGTTTGTGGTGACAGTCAAAGACTCAAAGGTGTGTAATTTGGTTCCAACAAAGACTTTAAGCCTGAAAAGTGGGAGAAACCAAAGGTAGATGGATTAGCATTTTAGAAATATGAATTAATGGAACAGTATGAGTGGAACATGAGTTCAGCTTGATAAAGACCAAAGAAATTAATGGAAGAGTCCATGCATTATGCATACGACTAAAGGGAGATGGAAGAGGAGGGGAAATCAAATATATTTTCAACAAATTTTGTTCAATATAGATCGCCTATTTGGTTAATAAGATCCAAATGGTTTATACATCCCTTCCAAGGAGCACAGATCGATAGATTGACTTTCTTACTTTAAAAATCTTTCTTCACTTGTAAAATATTTTAAGTTCGACTAACATGAATGACGTTGACTCTCCACAATTATGGGAGGAAAATGCTAAGAAGACTCTCTCAAAAATGAGACTTTTAATAAACTCTCTGTCACCTCACAGTTTAATCAATTCATGTGCCAACATTATAAAACATTGTGTTAAAAATATAAGGTGGCAGATAGTTCATGAAGAGCCATCGACTTCCCTTAGCATTTCTCTTATGTGAGAGCCATAGACTTCCCTTTAAACATAAAACAAAATTGCCATGGTAATGGAGTGGCAGTGGTCAAAATTTACTTTTTGTATATTGTTTAATTTTCCTGTTACTCGATGCTACTCAATTATTTTTCCCTTGTATGGACTCAGAAACTTCCCCACGATGATGAAAAAAGTTGTCATTTTTCAAAATTTCATCATTCATCGAGAAAATATGATTCAAGACTATAAGACTTAATTAATCAGTAGGACTAACACTCTCAAGGGATTAGTGTTTGTCGTTATAGTTTAGGGCGTATAATTTGGTTCAAGACTTTACCAAAGGTAGGTAGATTAGCATTTTAGCAATATGAATTAGTGGAAAAGTATTAGTGGAACATGAGTTCAGCCTAGCGTCAGAAGGGAGATGGTATGGAAGAGGTGGGGAAAGGAACCGACTCTGATGAGAGCTCCAACTACCGTTTTCATTTTTTTTTTTTTTTTTTTATTTTATTTTTTTACAACTTTAAAATGGAAACTTCATCATTAATCAGAGTAACTGTTGTTCGTGTGATGGTGTTGAGTGCGATAAAGAGTCTGGCCATGTCATTGGCCTTGAACTCGGCAGTAGCTGTCTCTATGGTTTTATCAACTACAACAGTAGCCTCTTCCAACTTGTGCACTTGCAGAGGCTTGATCTCTCAGATAACCACTTCAGTTTGTCTCAAATACCATCAAGATTAGGCCGTGACCTTACGAGCCTAACCTATCTCAACCTTTCACATTCCTTATTTTCTGGCCAAGTTCCATCTGAAATTTCGAAGCTATCAAAGCTATCTTCCCTTGATTTGTCATTCAATGATAAATTAAGAAGCCTAGTCCAAAACACGACCAACTTAAAACAACTTCATCTTGGTTGGGTAGAAATATTCTCCACTTTTCCTGATAACTTTGTCAATGCGTCATCCCTCACATCTCTCTTTCTTGCCAACTGTAGGTTCTTTTGGGAGTTCCCTGTTGGTGTTTTCCACCTACCAAACTTAGAGGTTCTTTATGTTTACGAGAACTTAGAGCTAACATGTTATTTTCCTAACTTTAACAGGACCAATTCCTTCAAGAAATTGGACATTGGGGAAACAAGTTTCTCCGGTCCAATGCCTGTGTCCATCGGAAATCTTCGTTTCTTAACCATATTTGGCATCTACTATTGTAATTTTGATCCCAATATTACATCTACTATTGGCATCGGAAATGTTGTTTTTTGAAATGACGTCCAACTTGTTACAAGGTTCACTGCCAATTCCACCCCAATCAATCATGACTTATGATGTTGCAAACAATGATTATAATGGAGAGATCTCACCACTATTCTGCAGCATGAATCTACAAGTTCTTGATTTGGCTAACAGCCACCTAAGTGGTATGCTTCCACAGGAACTCCAGTTCTTTGAAAGTACTCAACTTGCCGAACAATTCTTTTGACGGATATACTCCTCAACTATGTCCAAATAAAAATAGTTTGAGGATGGTAGATTTTTGGCCCGTTGCACTCAGTTGGAGGAATTACCAGCGTTCAAGGCTCTCATTTTGGGTCATAATGAATTTCATGAAATAATTGGGAAGCTTGCAACTAACCATGAGTTCCCAAACTTGTGCATCATTGATCTATCTCACAATGCTTTTTCCGGTGTGTTGCCCTCTAACTACTTGGAGAACTGGAATTTCATGAAATTTGTTAATGAAACCAATCAAACTTATTTTGAAGTCTCTTCGACCAACGCAACTAATGCCACTTATATCTATCAATACAAGATCGCAATTCTTGCCAAAGGGGTTGAGTTGAAATATTTGAAGACCCCTTATCTTCTGAGACTTATAGATCTATTATCACACCCTGATCCTAATATACGTCTAAGATTGACACGTGACATCACCACATTCCTATTTATCTATCACGTCTCGCCTCCGAGACAAGACCACAACAAAATCAATGATTTAACCGCGCAGTCATTTTCTTTTATTTTATGGCTGCATCTAACTTTAGCATTAGACTGCCTACGTACCCTAAGAAGGGATCAAGCCATTCGTAGTTCACCAGTTCAATAAACTCCTATGACTACTGCAAGACATTACTACATACATGTAATCAGAATAACTATTAAAAACTGTATGTTTTCTTTGTATAGCTTGTCTAGGCAAATGAGACATATATACATATAGCTTCAGAACGTGAATCATCAACTTGATTTTGGTTTCAGTATAGGCATGCGTATAGATATTTATGTTTAATGGGACATCATTCTACCATTTAAGCAAACAACATGATACGTGTAAAGGTGAAGAACTTAATCGAATAGTAATCACACCACATTGGATCTGTCGACTATTGATATCTATACCAGCCATGACATTACTAACCAATATACTTTAGATAAATTGTAATCAACTACTATAAGCATACCCCTTTCAAATTGTATACCAAAATACAAACCCAATAGTACATATAAAAGCAATAATATAACTATAATCTAATAATAACTAGCTGGACTAATTATAGCAAATAAAATGGTTCGTTAGAACTAATCCAATTGGAGTATATAATGAAATTGAGTGAGGAAGATACGTATAATTTGATATATAGGCAGATAAAACTAGCTGCCTACATTTTCTCTGTATAAGTAGTTATGTATTTAGCATATAATAGTTTGAAAACAACCACCTCACATAGAATCCAGTATATTTATAACTTCACTAAATTTGATAACATTTATTTGCACTAGTTAATCAAATAAGCATGCCAAACAAACCAGACGAACTTGACCCGCCATATTAAATTGGTCTTGAATTCAGAACATAGTCATATTCAACTAGAGAATAGGTATAATGTTTGATATCAAGGAACTAGTTCTCAGGCCATAGAATAACATGCAATCCCTAAACGATAACATTTGAATAATTATTCGGAACTAGTACACCAGCCAAACCATATCAACGATTCTTAATAATTAACATAGAAAACCAAACTGTTTATCCAAGTGCCTCAAAATAAAATATAAATTCCTAGCAGTCTTAAGCTCTTTATCCGCTGAAAGAATGAAATAAAGAACCACCAATAAATCAATGACCAAAACCAAGAGTCATATACTGCTCTAGTAATAGCATTTTCCAATCAAGTATTTAGCATCAGCATCTGACAACGCCATGGAAAAATATAGAACCACTCAGTAGTTTTAGAACTCTAATTATCTACACAAACCTAGGCTACAACACATACAAATTCAGCAATGTTCTTCAAGGGTAGGACAAATAAGGCGCACAAAATATTCAAATAAATCTGGCCTCCATTCTGGAATAACATTAATACTTATAAAACAAACCCAACTCTTGCATTTCTAAAGAGAACCAAATTGAGGTTAGGATTTCAAGGTCTTCCCTAAATATGCAACCAATCCTTATTGCCCAGTTCCGATTCAACTCCAAAACAATACAACGAGTATCATCGCAAGTATTCATACAGAATACCAAATTAAAATTCGAAATCAAGAACTGATCCCAAAACTGAAAGTTAACACCTTGGGAAAAACTTACGCTAGAGGAGAGCCCACGGGGAAAGAATCATTATTTTCACTTGGGTCGAGGCCAGGTTCCAGCGGGGTTGGCCGAAATCGGAGGAAAGTTGCCGGAAAACGTCAATATGTTTGGGCCTCGTTTCTTTGTACACCGGTTTTCAAAGGGTGGGTATGGTATCAGATTGAAGACAGCTTTGCTACGAAAGCATAGCTTCCGGCCTAGTGTGAATTCATTATCGTATGAGGAAGTTATGTTGAAAATAGTTTGCAAGGGGTGAAGTGAGTAAAGGAGGAAGAAGAAGAAAATGGCCTCTCCCTCTCTTTTTTCCCACGCCAAATTCCCCTTCTCCCTTTTTCCCTTCTTTCTTTTCTCGATGGTTCTCCACCCTTCCCTCTTTCTTATTTTATTATTATTTTATTCTATTATTAATATTTTATATCTAGTGATATTATCTTTTTCCTCACTTTGAATAAAATGATCGATACTCGTTTTGTAAAATTTTCCTGGTTCCAAGTTCCATTTTTCGCTACATTTGTACTCAGTCGTTTGTAATGATGAGTACTATAAGAATATACTAATTAATATCTTACACGTGTGTTGACTACTAAGTTAATGAAAGTTGACACATACCCTCTAAGGGCATATTGATCATTTAACATTTTTCAAAAAATATATATATAGTAAAATTATAGACGGGTTGTAATCAGATAGTATCCCCAATAATTTGGCGTACCTCAATTTCCTTGCGTATTTCAACGTATCCCATAACCATCTTTGGGGGCCTATACCACTTGGCTAGCAATTTAATAAGGGGTGTGATATTCACACATCCTATTTTACTTTTCACACATTTTTCTAGTTTTTGGCTGTCAAATCGGATGAATTGAAGAAAATCAACGGATAGAAATTAACAAGGGATGTGTAAGAAGTAAAGTGCGGTGTGTGGATAGCACACCTTTTAATAAATTTCAAAAGGATTCATACCAAGGAAACTCGGATTTGTGTGGAAAACCTTTGTCAAAGAAATGCAAGAGAGCTCAACACCGCCACCACCTTCGGTCTTTGAAGAAGATGAAGACCCTGAAATTGCATTTAAGTTTGATTGGTATGTGGTTCTTCCAGGAGTTTTTTGTGGTCTAATTGTTGGATTCGTTTGCAGACAAGAAGCATGAATGGTTTGTAGAGACATTTAGCAAGAGAATGAGGCAGTCAATAGCCAAAAGAGGGAGGAGGGGGCAAAGGACTTGGTCCTTATCGTAATTCATGTTGCAGTTGTTGGTAGTGTCTGCTGTACTATTGTGTGTGGTCTAGTTCATGTTGGTATTTTACATTAAGTGAGTTAGTATAAGTTTGTTTAACTTGCTTGGTTTAGACCTTTTTGGTTTGGCTTTGAAGGGATTAGGTTTCATATCCCATCCTTTTTTACTTGTATCTTTTGTGTTTTTGTTTCTGGAGGGGTAATGTTTATGTCCCCCCTTCTTTTTCATGTTCTTTTTCTCATTTTCTTTGTATTATGAGGGGTAAGGTTTATGTCCTCCTTACTAGGTGTAACTTCTTTTTTCGTTGCGAATAGAATTTCTCTCATACCATCAAGGTTTTTTATTATTTTATTTTATTTTAAACTTGCTTGGATTTTTAGAGTCTCCTAATTCTTTTTTTTTTTTTTTTTTTTTGGGAAATCAAAATGAACTTTTTAACAAATTTTGTTCAATACAGATCGCCTGTTTGGTTAAAGAGATCCAAATGGTTTATGCATATGTGACAGATTGATAGATGGCCCCTTTTTTTCTTGATAACATAGATGGCCCTTCCTACTTTGAAAATGTTTTTTCATTCATAAAATTAAACAATGTGTGAAATCCTGTTCCCGGATTTCACTGTTATAATCTACATATTTGTATTGTTGAGATTTTATATTATTTTTCGAGAATTTATATTGATTTATTTGAAATTAGATTTCAATTTAACTAGTTACGAAGAGTGAAGTTTGGAAAATTATTATTTACTCAACCTTTCGAGGTCACAAGTAACGCTTTCGAATAGGTTTCTAAGCTACGAGCGTATAGGCGAAAGCCGTTTGCCAGTCTAGATTATAACGGTATAGTTATAGACGTTTGAAGTTGTGAAACTTTAGATTGTGAAAATTATTTAATTTCCACTAGAGGGTAAAAGGCCCAATTATTTAATGGGGTTAAGGAACAGGCTATTTTTGTGTTTTTGGGGGGAGGGGGGGGATGTTTTTTCCCTTCCATTTCGTCAACCGGTGCACCCACCAAACCCGATTTCAACCTGGCCGAATTCCGGCCAATCTCCACTATTTTTCAGGCCATTCTCACCCCTCCTTCACCTGCAACTTATTCCACAACCTCTCATCTACCATATTTGCTCAAATTCAAAGAAATTAAAAAGAAAAAAAAATGTAGATGAGGAAAAATAAAAATTAACCATCTACACTCATTGTTGTTTAGGATTGCACAAGCTTCCACCAGTTGCCGATGCCTTCATTATTTCGCCACCACTTTTTAGGTTTTGATGTTAGAAATTCTTCATCTAAAAGGGTTTTGGTTTTTTAGTTTATTTGGTTTTAAAGTCTTAGGGTATTTGTGTCAACTTTAGTGGGATTTTAGATATATTTCAAAGCTTTTTTAAAAATTGACATTTTTGAAATTAAAGGCTAATATTTGGCTATATTTGATAAATACTCATTGTCCATTGTGCAGTCTTTCTCTCTCAATTTTTCATACTTTGCTTTGCGCACGAGACCTTGAGTCCCGCGGGTTCCAAGTATGGATACTATATAAAGAATGTAATCTCTTTTCGATGGTGTGGATTTTTCATGTTCATTCTTGCTAAAATTTCCTTTGTTTTGGGTCTTTGATACTGCCGGCTGCTATGTTCTTGCTCTTCTTGTTCAACGCTTTGCAGGGAAGACTCAAAAGCTGCGACCATAAATTCAAATATCAGTACACAAACAATGCCGACTGAAAAAAAATGTAAATCAGTAACTAACTATGAAGGTTGGTCGCTGGTGTTTGCAGTCTCTTACATTGCATTGATTTTGAACCTTTACCTTTTCAGGTGGAAGAGATTCCTAAATCATTTCAAATACACCTATCTCAGGAGAACGAGGTATCAAATTCCCCTTTTGCGTCAACAGCTGATCCACGGCACGGAAGCCGGTCAATAGTTTGTTAAAAAGAGACCCACATCATAAGTGAGGTGAGTTTTAAGAGAAAGACGGGAGAGGAATTTGGTGTTGTAGTAGTTTCCAATTATTTTAGTCAATAAAGGGTATTTTAGTATTTTCATGTCAAATTTTGGTTAAAATTCTGTTCATAGTCTAAAATTTGGCTAGTTTTCCAAATTTCCTATTAATTACCTAATTTTAAGTGATAATGAAATCCACTTGGCAAGCAATGAATGGGAAAGGAAAATTGGAGAAGGCATGAGGGGAAGGTAGCTAGCATTCCTCACTTGGAAATACGATTCATATAATGTTGAAACTTAACAAAGCAGTAGTCATCTTTTTGTTTTCGTATCCTTTGGCCGCTACGAAAATGTTTTGGGTGCCTAATCTGTCACTAAACGCTCTAGTCACCTACTTGTCACGATTAATTACATGCGGAAAAATGATTGAGAAATTTTGAAGGAGAAGAAAAGGCCTTGAAAGACAAAAGCTATAAATGGAGGGTGTGAGTGTACTGTGGACAAGAATGCAAAAGAATATGCCGAGAGATATAGGGGGCGTTTGTTGCGCCGGACTATCTCGGACTGGATTAGCTTCAAGGACTAAGCTGAACTGGCTTAGACTAGACTAAACTGGACTAACTTAGTGAAGCGTTTGGTGCAGTATTGGACTAAGAAGCTGGATAATAACAAATTCTAATATTATTTTATTTCATATATAAATTATTAATATTTTATTATGATCTTATCTTTTTCTCCATCTTTTCCTACCATTTCCGTCCCACTCTTTTCCTCTTCTCTCATCGTCCCACCCTCTCCCTCTTTTTTTCCTCTCAGACCTCTCAATTCATGTCTCTTTCTCATTCCTGGTCAAACTCCTTCAGTCTCTATTTCTCTGTCCTCCCTCCCTCTCTAGCTATGCGTTGTTCGAACGGAACCTCACGGCTCCAATTTTCCCGACGAGTTGCAGGTTTCCCGATGTGTTTTTTTTTGCCAACCCTCATTAAATTGGAGGAAGTTAGCACCGCCAAAAAATTCATCACCATCCCTGGACCGAGATCTTAGCTTTGCATGCTCGAATTTGTCATGGATTTGAAGAAGCCCAAACAGGCCGAGACTTCCAGGCCATTTTCCGGCCACATTCGACCACATTTTGGCCTCGATTCAAGTAAAATCGTAATCTTGTCACTCTCAGCTTCAATTTGGTATATTTTATATGAAAGTTGGTTGTGAAATGGATCTGAAAGAGAGTCGGGAAGTTAATGATTGATCTAGGTGACCGGCGATGACGAGGAGTCTGTCGGGAGTGGTCGTTGAGCATGACAAGGACGAGAAATAGAGGATAGTCTTAGCTAGTCCCATGGTTATTGGGGGGGGTCTCACTAAGACCTCTTAGTGAAGGGTTTTGTCCATGCTAGTCCCCTTTAGTCTCATTAATGTTAGTCCCAGCATGGAACAAACACAGTATTGGACTAATAGCTAGTCCAGTCCAGTCCAGTCCAAGTTAGTGACGGCAAACAAACGCCCCCATAGAGTTTAAATGTGAGGGCAGAGTAAGGAGAACAAGCAAAAGCAAGAGTGTAATCAATGGTAATAAGTGGAAAGAAAAATGTCATAGTTGGGGTCAGATGCACTTACATTTTCTCTTAATTTGAGTGGTGGAAAGCAATAATTATATATCATGATGCGGGTCAATCCCCATTGATCTCCCTATTCTTCTAATATTCAACAATTTAGTCCACTAACGTTATCGTTTCTTCAAAAAAATTAAAAAAAAATAAAAAATAAAAAACTAAAGAAGAAAAAAATAAATTGATTGTGAACTCATCACTCCGGAAATTCGATTGTAAGAAAAATAAATTGGTTTATGAATTGACTTGTTGACTGGAAGTCTTCCCTGTACATTGTGGAAGAAAGCAGATGACAACGGTCGCATTCTCACCCCACTGGATTTGGGAATTTGAAAATAACAAAATGGGAAGAGTGCTGCCTGTCAAAGATAAGCATTTAGGCCCGTTTGCTATTGTCTTTTCAATCCAAAACAGCTCCACTGTAAAGTTAAGCAAAAATAAAAATGTTCGGTAAAAATAAAATATTCTGCATATTTTCTTTTTAACTAACGATATTATCTACCTTAAGGGGGTAGGAGAGTGGAGTAAACTTTACAATAGGTTAGCAATAATATGGTTCAAATTCGCTTTTGACTAAAACCAAACCTAATACCTCTCACTTATAAGTGAAGATAAATACTACTAGACCATAGTACTAAGTGGCATATTCTTCTTATTTTTAAAGCAATGACTTTCAGGCAGTAGCTTTTACAAACAACATGAAAGTTACTTTTAAAAACAGCTTTTGTAAATAGCGGAGTTGAGCCTTCAATGCATAATTTTAATTCATGTAATACCTTCATTAATTTTTTACAATGAAATTATTTATCATTTTATATACATCTTCTCTCTTGGAGTACAAAGTGACCACCATCACCTACCACTACAATCACTAACCTTACATCACCACTGCCACAACAATCGTCGCCACCGTCACCACCTCCGGAATTGCCATTACCGTCACCATCATTGCATCATCGTCATCATAATCGTCACCACCGCCACCATCACCACCACAACCACAACCGCCACCACTGCAGTCACAACCGCCACCTTCGTTGTCATCGCCTCTACCACCATTGTAAGCATTGCACCCCAACCACCACACCCCACTATTCGCACCACCATTATACCCTTACAATTGTAGTTGCCATCAATATCGCCACCATCACCCCACCACCACTGCCACTGCTACTACCATCATCATCACCACCACCTACGATTGCAAACACCAGCCTTACACCATGTTGCCATCACCACCACTGTTGTTGTCTTATCCACTATCAACAAAGCTGCAATTGCCACCATACTTATGCCACCACTACTACTTTACACCCCAACAACCACACACCACCACACCACCCCCACCATTGTTGCTGCCATCACCACTACTACCACCATTGTAAGCTTTGCACCCCAACCACCATACCCCACTATTCAAACCACCATTATACCATTGCAATTGTTGTTGCAATCACCATCACCACCGTTGACCTCACCACCACTACCATTGCTACTACCACCATTGTTGCCACCACCTACAATTGCAACCACCAGCCTTACACCATGTTGTCATCACCACCATCAACAACGCTACAAATGCCACCACTGCTACCTCTACTTACCCCAACCACCAAACTTATTGGAATAATATTGGCATCACCATACCACTCCCACCATTGATGCTACCATCACCACCACTACCCTGCCACCACTATTGTTGTCTCCGCCCGCACTACTATGTTTGCTTTTGTCATTATATACAATTATATCACTTTTACATTAAATTTATCAAACGTTTTTACACTACTTTTTATACTCACAACATTTAGAAAAATAAATCAAACGCTCAACAGCTTTATTTTACAGCCAATTATTCTAAAAGACAACAACAATTTTTTTTTTATAAAACAATATATTTACACACTAAAAGGAAGAGAATAAATTAGTTGCAAACTCATCACTCTCGAAATTTGTACCTAAGACCGCTCGTAAGAGAAATATTACTAAACAATATTACTAAGTGGCAAACAAGGATGAAGCTAGTGTATGCATTTCAAAAAAAAAAAAAAAAATTATGGTTTGCATTTCACTTCTCAATGATGAGAAATTTTTCTTTGTGACGGGAATACGGATTGTACACCACGTGTTTTTATAGAAGTGGTGGAAATTTTTATTTTTTATGTTATTAACTTTTTAACACACATATCTCATCATTTGTATAGTGATACGTGGTGTACCGGTCACACTGAAAAATCTCTCATCAATGACTAGCCCTAATTAAACTACAATTAAAAAGAAAAAAAAATAAATGAAAAAAGCTTTAAAACTTTGAGTTTAAACCAAAACCCACCCATTAACTTTATTTAATGACAAGGACAAGAGAAAGAAAAAAAATACCTAACAAAAGCACGTGCACCTGCACCTCTGTCAATACGTGATCCACCAATTACAGCCCTGACTCTTTCTTATTTTCCCGCCATGGAAGCCATGGCAATCGATTCGAAGAAGAACCTCCACAGAAAGCATTCTGCCTACAACTTGCTGGTTCGTACTCTCTCTCTCAAGAAATTTTACTTTCTTGCATCAACTTGTTTGTTTGCTGAGAAAACACACGAGAAAGTATAAATATTTTCATGCTCAATCAGAAAGTTTAGTTCTTTTCCTAGGGTTTTTTCAGCAACCGTTCCCAAATTACGAGCCATAACTGACATGAGCACAACAACGCACATGAAAGAAGTCCTTTATATACTTGATGCATTCACAAATCTTTATCATTGAAGAATCAATTTCTTTAAGTCCATCTTGAACTATCAAATTCAAGACATGAGCACAACAACGCACATGAAAGAAGTCACCATTCATCACGAGAAGACTTCTAAGATTCAATTGATTCTTCAAAATGCTAACAAAAGAAATATTTGAAGAAGCATTATCCAAAGTAATAGAAAATAACTTTTCTCAATCCCCCACTCAATCACTAATGCATTAATTTTCTCAGATAATGCAACACCAGTATGAGGAGGAGGCATGTGACAAAAACTTAAAATTCTCTTATGCAATTTCCAATCTTTGTCTACAAAGTGAGCAGTAAGAGCAAGATACTCATTAGTGCATTGCGAGGTCCATAAGTCTGATGTCAAACAAATTCTACCTTCAACTGAGCCTAACAAATTATAAAGCCTTTGTTTTTCATTTTTGAACATCCTTAACACACATGCTTTAATTGTATTTCCACACGGTAACTTAATATCAGGAGATATATATGCAAACAAAGCCCTAATTCCCTCATATTCAAAAAAACTAAAAGGAAGATTATGCTTGATGATGGCCTCTACCAATAAGCCACGGAATACCACAAGATCAAAGTTTTGGGAACAGAATTCAGACACCGACGACAATAATCCACCAGTCTGTCCAGGGAATGTTTTCAAATGTCTATTCATATTACCCGTCTCATGATGACTATCATCTATTACCAGTTTCTTACACTCTTTACATTGAGCATGACTTTTACCATCTTCAAAAATAGTAGTCAATTTGTTGAAAGTTTTCCAAACAGGAGACCTGAGTGTTCGCTTACCTAATTTGATCACTCTAGCCTTTTTCTTTGTCGGACCTGCATTTGTATCTTCCATATTTTCACTTCCATGATCAGGTTGTATTCCCATTGTCACTTCCACTGACCCTTCATCACTAAGGTTCGTAAAATCTTGCTCTACAACATCCATTGCTTCAAGAAAGAAAAACAAAACTATAAAATCTTGCTCATACCAATTTCATACCATATCCATTTCAAATTCACATATCCATTTCAATTTCAAATAGATTAGCATATAAATCAGCAAATAGATCAGCATTTCATTTCAATTTCAATTTCAAAATCACACATCCATTGCTTCAGCTTAATCCATATGGCACAACGCCAAAGTAAATAAGTAAACAAGCTATATGTTACACACACACGCACGCATGCACGCATATATATATATATATATATATATATATATATATATATATATATTGAACAGCAAGTTGTATGTTACTCTCAACCAATCCAAATTATATTTGTAAAGTAAAACATGCAAGTCTATTTCTCTCCAATAATTCATCCAATTCAAAAACCCTCACCAAGCCTACTATAAAAAAAAAAATGATGAATAGCTAGCCACTGTGAAAACGTGCAACTATAACATAACGATTAGGGTTATCCCCATCAACACAACACCTCTCCATTTCTCTCCAATAATTCATCCAATTCAGAAACCCTCCTCACCAACCCTTCTATACAAAAAATGAATACTTAACCATTGCGAAAACATGCAATTATCAGATAACAATACGGGTGTTGGACAAAGGGCATGAACTTCAAAGCTTTCCCCATCATAGCCTCATTTAGATGTGTTTGATATATATGGTTCAATCTTTTTAACACACATTTAGAAACCTTAATTTTAGAAATTCCTAATTCGTGTGATTATTATTTATAGCAATTAGCAAATACCAAATAGATCAACAGTTTCAACACAACAAACTGAGCAAAGAAATCATGAAGCAAATTAACCTTCTCCAAAAGCCCTAATTTAGAAACCCTAATTTCAAAAATTCCTAATTCCAAAAGCCCTAATTCAGAAACCCTTGAGTTTATTGCAGGAATTTTTTACCTTGTGCAGTGAGAAGTGCGGACTGAGACCGAGAGCTCAATTCAGGAACCGGATTTGGGTAGTACTGGTATGGAGTCTGGAGTTTGGACAGCGGGTGAACCGATGAAGTAGCGATTTAGGTGAGGAGTGAGGACTGACAGAGTGATTGAGTGAGAGGTGACAGTCTGGGTGTGGTTGAGGACGACAAGGAGGGTGAGCCGGTGAGGTCACTAAGACTGAGGTGAAGGTGACTCAGTGAGGCGCCGCGTGAGGTCGATCAAGAGAGACAAAAAGAATGATTTGAGTTTCTGATTTGAGAGAGAAGAGAATGATAGCCTACAATGGACAGCTGAGATTAAATCTCAGCTGATCCAATGGTCATCAATTTTTTAAATTTAATTTAATAGATATATAATTATATTATATAATTATTATAGTTTTTAGAGGTATAAAATTGTTAAATTAATATATATAATTATTATAGTTTATTTATACTTTCATTAAGTAAAACATAAGATTTTGTGCTATCCACTAGTGTAAATATTTTAAATTGAAGATCGAATTCATTCATTGTATTCATATAGGGTCAAGGAGTGTAGTTGTAAAATATCATCAAATTCGGAGTTAAAATAACCATTAAATCGTGATTTTTCGTTTATAACCGTCAAAAAGTTTTGTCCCGTTACTTGATCTTTGAATGTTTTTTTTTTTACAATTTTTGGCATATGCGATCTCGAAGCATATACCAACAACTTTGACGGTTAGATCGTTGAAACTAGTTTTGTAGAATGCGTATCCCATCAAAACAATATATTCACTAACACTTAAGAGTTTATTCATACTTTCATTAAGTATAACATAAGATTTTGTGGTATCCACTAGTGTAAATATTTTAAATTAAAGATTGAATTCATTCATTGTATTCATATAGGGTCAAGGAGTGTAGCTGTAAAAAATCATCAAAATTGGAGTTAAAATAACCGTTAAATCGTGATTTTTCATTTATAACCGTCGAAAAGTTTTGTCCCGTCATTTGATCTCTGAATTGTGATAGCCCGTCCCGAAATATTTGTATCGATGGTGTGGAATGACGATTTTTCCCTTGGACGTTAGTTGGTATAGTGGGTGATTTGTTATTGGTTGGTTGTTTTGTTGCTAACTAGGACCACACACACACACACACACACCCAAACAAACCCGTGGACTCTCTCTCTCCTCCCTCTCAGATTTTTCTGCATTTTCGTACAACCCGTACGGATGAACCTTCAATCAACCATTTCAGGCACGGATCGAGATCATTGTTAGTGTTTTTGAGTTCCTTGCAAGCTCAGGAACCCTTTGATACCTTTGGTTGGACGTGAGGCCTTCATTTTCCAGAGAAACCAAGAATCCCAATTTGGTGCACTGTTCATGCAATCGTGATCGTGAAGTTTTTAGAAGTTTTTAAGATTCTAGGGAGCTTTAGAACGTCTTCACGAAGCTCGGAGAAGAAAAATGAAGTGTTTTGGACGTCAGGAAGTTGAGTTTGGCGAGTTTCAAGTTTGGCCGGATTATCGTGGATTTTTCCGGTGAGATTCTGTTGGATTTAAGTTCCAAAAGTGGTAAGGTTTTGTTCTACTCGTTGTAAGCTTCATTTTGGTACAAATTTCATGGAATTTGGTTAAGAATTGAAGAAGATATGAAGTTTTGAAGTTTTTCCAGAAACCAATGAAAATTCAAGTTGCAGACGGCGGGGCTAATAGCGGCGGACGGTGGAGACCAGCGAGACTGACCAGAGAAGACGAAAAATATTCCATCAACTTTGACGGAATATACTAACGGCATCAGGTATATATAACGGTATATTCCATTTTTGGACGGAATATTCCCTAACGCTATTAGGGTTTCCGTACGTGTGCCAAGCACGTACCTGCGCGTGGCAGGCGCGTCTGGTTGTGCCTTGGCCGGTGCGTGGGTGGTCAGAAAATTATTTTTAAAATATGGGGATGTTCATGGTGTTGAGTAGATCACGTTGGTATATTCAAACACCCCATTTGAGCATTGTATGAGAAGTTATTACCTAGTTTTAGTTATGTACTTTAAATTAACATTTATATAGTTGTTTCGCATATACGTGAGACCTATCCTGAGGACGAGCGCAGTCACTCGAGGCTCGGGGGCTACAACCCTTCCACATACCAATGAATGGACTTTTGGTTTTCCGTATATACCTATATACTTGAGATTTATCCCAGAAAATGAAATTGAATGATTATATGTTTTAAAACGCCATGCAAAGTATCTGCCTATTTTACTTATGCATTAGTAGTTGCATATATTTATGATTGGTGATGCGGACGCACAGGTAAGTGCCAGGTAAGTTCATAAATTAAATATATGAGATTGCTTTAGTTAAGCGATATACGATGGGAGATGCATTGAGAACTCATAAACCTGCACCCCGATGTTAATGCTCCCGTCCAGAGTTAGGGCACAGTTATTCACGTGATGTTCACCTCCCGCACCATACGCTCACCTTGGATCCAAGTTAGGTGCACAGTCCTGTCGTACAGACCATTATAGGTGGTTCTGACTCATAGGTGACCCGCGATTATTTGCACAGTCTTCACGTGATCGTAGCACTTGAGCATATTTATTTACACCCAGTCCTGTCGTACAGACCACTTTAGGTGGTTCCGACTCGTGTGTAGGTATAGTTGTTGAGATGTGGATTTGAGCTCTAGATTTAGCTGTACAGGTCACGTTAGGTGACTCTGGCTGACATATCATTTGCATTGGCTTATATTACTTGGCTTACTTATATTTTATGCTGAGATATTTGATATGGTATATTTGTGAATGTTGCTATTCTGAGCATGGTTATGGTGTGTGTGTGTGTGTATATATATTCTATTTTCTGGGAAATTATACAGGTTTTACAGAGAGGGGTTAGAACTTTTGAGAATGAAATGATTTTGAAAAGTTTTGTTTTTGCCCAGTCACACTTTCTGTTTTGCGCCCCTCCAGGTTTTAGGTAGAAGTGCTTTGGTGGCTCACGATGATCTTGACGGTGGTTTTGACAGAACAACACAAATGTAGGATCACCTTTGGGTGTTATATAATTATTATTCGTCCTGCTGGACTGCACTTAGGCTACTTATGTTCTGGTTATGAATTCACACTTAATCTTGCACTTGTTCTTAGCTAGTACTGCTAGTAGTTTGGTTTTTATTTATTCACATTTCTATTATTATTTATGCTTCTGCACTGTGCACATGGCTACGTCACCCTCACGTGATGGCCAGCACGCCTCGATTTCAGTCGAGGTGTGTCATGAATGTTTGTTTTTTGCAATTTTGTGCGTATACGATCTCAAAGCATATACAAACAAGTTTGATGGTTGGATCGTTGAAACTAGTTTTGCACAATGCGTATCCCATCAAAACAATAGATTCACTAACACTTCGAGTTTATTCATATTTTCATTAAGTATAACATAAATTTTGTGGTATCCACTAGTTTAAATATTTTAAATTGAAGATCGAATTCATTCATTGTATTCATATAGGGTCAAGGAGTGTAGCTGTAAAAATCATCAAAATCGGAGTTAAAATAACCGTTAAATCGTGATTTTTCGTTTTATAACCGTCGAAAAGTTTTGTCCCGTTACTTGATCTCTGAATGTTTGTTTTTTGCAATTTTTGGTGTATGCGATCTCGAAGTATATGCAAACATGTTTGACGGTTGGATCATTGAAACTAGTTTCGTAGAATGCGTATCCCATCAAAACAATAGATTCACTAACACTTAAAAGTGTATTCATACTTTCATTAAGTATAACATAAGATTTTGTGGTATCCACTAGTGTAAATATTTTAAATTGAAGATTGAATTCACTCATTATATTCATATAGGGTCAAGGAGTGTATTTTTAAAAAAATCATCAAAATCGAAGTTAAAATAACCGTTAAATCGTGATTTTTCGTTTATAACTGTCGAAAAGTTTTATCCCGTTACTTGATCTCTGAATGTTTGTTTTTTGTAATTTTTTGCTGATGCGATCTCGAAGCATATACAAACAAGTTTGACGGTTGGATCGTTGAAATTAGTTTCGTATAATTCGTATCCCATCAAGTTCAATGGTGGTGTGTGTGTGTGTGTGTGTCTATATATATATATATATATATTAAGTAGATTTAAATCTATTTATTTTGTATGTATCATTATTATAGTTTTTAGAGGTATAAAATTTAATTTAAAATTTAATATATATATATATATAATTATTCTAGTATTTTTTTAGGGTTATAAAATTATTAAATTAATATTTTGCTTATCATGTTGCCCACGTGTATACCCGAATCAACCCGTTAGCTTAACATGTGCTTATCGAGTTACCCGATAACTACCCGATTCGTTATCATGTCGACCTGAACACTTGTTAATTTCGTGTTGTATCGTGTTATCGGGTCGTGTTAGGAATTGCCAGGCCTACCTATTACTATCCACAAATGGAAGTATATTCCCGGCAATGTGAAGCACGACCTAATGGAACAACTATCAGTAATTGTTTTTGTCACAACCCGTCCCGGAATTTTCAATTCCGAGGACGTGAAGTTACGAAGACGCCCTTAAACGGGACTAAGGGGCGTAAAGTTGGCAGTGGTTTTTACCTGAAGTTCCTAAACTAATGTTAATTGGAATATTCATTAGTTTTAGGGACTTAAATTTAAGACTTAGAACTAGGTTTATATGTTATAACTTGATGATTTGGGGATTGGGTAGGATCCCACATCCTTCAAATCTCTCCCCCATTTCTGCATCTTGTCTCTCTCTCTCCTCCCTCACAAATCTCTCATTCTCTCTGTCAGTTCTCTCTCTCTCCTTCGAACTCACACGGACCACCCACAAACCACCCTAAAACTATACCAACGAAGGATCTAAGACCACCATCGTACTCCTGAAGACCACACGAACACGATGGTACCAATTTTAGGTGAGTTTCACTTCGGAAAACATGGATTTCAATTTCACTGTGCGTGTGCACTGTTCATGCACACGTAAAACTTGATGTTTTTTTGGGATTTTGAAGCTTGTAGGAAGCTTGGTGAGGTCCTAAGGAAGCTCGGAGTGCTTCGTTTGAAGGATTTGGACGTCGGGATCACGAACTGTAAGTTCGGCCGAATTTTCTTATTTTTGGAAAAGTTTGATTCCGTTGTTTTTAGCCCTAAAACTAGTCCAACGTGGTAGATTATGATTAGGGCTTCATTTTGGTATAAATTACGTGAAACATTGACGTAGGAACACGGAGAACGACAAGTTCAAAGTTTGGCCGGAGCTTTCGGGGCTTTTTCTAGTGAATCCACACCGAGTTAGAGGTCAAGGAAGGTATGGATGTGTTCTTCTCGTCAATACCTTCATTTTGATATATGGTACGTCGAAAATGGTTAAGAAATGAAGAAGTTATGACACTTTGAAATTTACCCAGAAATTCCGGCAAAACACCCACCGCCGGCGAAACCAGTCCGGCGACGCGAGGAAGAAGACGCGCGCGTGGGCAGCGCGTGAACAGGGCGCGTGGGGGCGCGTGAGAGCTCCAAATTGAGTTCTAAAAATTGTCACGCGTTCGTGACGTCGTGTAGATCACCGTGGTATATTCACACACCCAAATTGAGCAACGTATGAGAAAGTTATGGACGAATGTTTGTGTGTGCGTTTAATTGATGATTTTATAATTATTCTGTTATAGGTGAAACTTGTACGGACGACGAATGTAACCAAACTAGGCGTGAGGGTTACGAGCCGGCTACTTATCAGTGAGTGGGCAGTTATTTTTCAGTATATATATATATATACGTATGCTTGACGTATTTCCCAGAAAACGTATTTAAAAAGAAATACGAATTAAATATCCTGTCATATATGCATCATATTTTAATATGTGCATTACCATAATTATGCATACTGTTGCATGGTGCTGAGGAGGCCCAGGTAAGCTACATTTGAGATACATTTGATATACGTACGAAATACATTTGATATACGTATGAAATACGTTTGGAATACGATTGAAATACTATCATCACATGTATTAGTAGTGGCATACATTTATATATGTGTATTGGTGCTGTGGACGCACAGGTAAGTGGTATTCATGTTTGTATGCAGTAGTAGTTTGAGATGCTTAGAGAGCTCATAATCTGCACCCCCGGTGTTAGTGCTCCCGCCCGTGGCCAGGGCACAGCCTTCACGTGTATGTTCACCTCCCGCACCGCATGCTCGCCTTGGATCCAAGTTAGGTGCACAGCCTGTCGTACAGACCACATTAGGTGGTTCCGACTCGTAGGTGACCCGCGATTTATCGCACAGCTTCACGTGATCGTAGCACTAGAGCATATATATATATTACACCAAGCCTGTCGTACAGACCACGTTAGGTGGTTCCGACTCGTGTGCAGATTCAGTTATTGAGTTGAGATTGGAGCTCTATATGCAGCCGTACAGGTCACGTTAGGTGACTCCCGGCTGCCAAATTATATGTTATTGATATGAGTTATGCTTGAGCACTTACATTTCATTATGAGTTTCCGACATGGCATATTCTTGAGCATGAATGATATACCCTTGAGCATGTTTGGCATATTTATACATACGTATATATGTTTATTTTCTGGAAAGTATACTTGTTTTACGGCGAGGGGTTAGTATATTTAAAGAGAAAAGAAAGTTCTGAATAAGTTTGTTTTGCTGACCCACTCAATTTTGTTTTGCGCCCCCTCCAGGTTCAAGAATTGCAAAGGTGTGGTGACTACGAGGAAATTCAACGGTGTTCTGACAGAATGGACCAAATAAGGACTCACCTTCGGGTGTTTCATTTTAGAAGTTGTATATTTTAAAGCTTCCGAACTGTGCAAATGGTTACGTCACTCTCACGTGACGGCCAGCATGCCCTCCTTCGGGACGGGGTGTGTCAGTTTTATTTTTTCATATAATATTTTTATTAAATTTAATTATATGTATTTAGCAATTTATTGTTTTTTTTTTATAACTAACGCTTGTTTGTTTTTCTTTCTTTTTTTTTTTTTTATAACTAACGCTTGTTTGTTTTTCTTTCTATTTTAGACCGAGTTCGATACTGGTTATGGTGAACCGCAAACGTTTGACTATATTTATGGGCTGCGGACGGCACAGTTCAAAGAGTGGATGTTCAAGCTACGCGACTACTATGCTGATCAAGAAAGTCATCAACAAGCTCTGAACAATCCGCCCAATGAAGTTCAGAATAGGAGGGAGCAGTGGACGTGGCTATGTGAAAATTTTGACTTCTTTTTTTTTTTTTTTTTTTTTTTGTGGTTATTTTTCAAAGGACAGTTACTTGTTTTTTTTTATTTGCGATGGACAATTACTTTAATTAAATAATTTTGTTTAATATTTTAATATTAAATAAGTTAATTTTTTAAAAAAAAAATATGTTTGATTAATTAATTTGTTATTTTTTTAAAAAAAATTATTACGTTTGTCGGACGAATCATTCCGCCGGTTTACTTAAACTAAACCGACCAAATTGGAAGCAAAGCATTAATTAATAATTTTGTGTTACCTACTCAACAACAGCCTTCATCGCTTTAAACTGTTGAAATTTAAAACCAGTGTTGACACGACCACTAAAATTTCATCGATTAAACTTCATTCTGCCGAGTAAAGAACAGTCAATGCAAGTTTGCCCACCAAATTGTCATCGCAATTGTCGTAGGGTAAATATAAGTTAATCAATGTAATCATATTGCCGTTGGGAAAATATATTTATGATAGTGTTGACACGACAAATTTTGACCTACAAACTTCCATTGGGTAAATTTTCAAGCGATGATTGTTGGTTTTAGGAGACGGTTCTTGTTCTTCTCGTAATTTATTTTTTTCCAGTAGTGGCACTAGCTACGTAGTCCTTAGACAACATCTCATTTATTTCATTGAAATATTACAAATTCATGACAATACCAATGTGTTAAAATTAATATAGTTTATTTCTCCTATTTTATGTATAGTAATAGATAAAAGGGAAATTTTCCTCTCAAAGTATCTATATTTTTAGGCTGATATGTACAGAGGTTGTTGATTTATTTGATACATACATGGTTAATTTATTTGATACATTTGCAAAACAAAATAGTCTCTCATTCAAGGGAAATTTTATTTGAACCCATATAACCTCATTCTATACCTAACTTAAATTTTAAATGTGAATTGTCTTTTTTATCCTATTGAATAATTATCATCAAGTACAAGATGAAATTAATAATAAAACTTAAATTTATTAATAAATCCACACTCAATAATCACACTCTATCATCACTCAATCTTGATCACACGTTCATTTTGACCGACAGATGATGATTTTCAAGTTTCAAATCCTTCAACTAATATGATATAAACCAATTATGCAAGGTTTTTTTTTTTCTTTTGATTTTAATTTTTTAAGAGTTTAAAAGTAGAATGCTTGCAAAGAATGTCTTTATTAGCCCGTGAGTAAATTTCTCTATAGGACTCATAACTCTTCCAAAGGGCATTGAGAATTCAATACTGCCACCAACTGAAACATAAAAATAATGAAGCTAAAACACTAGTAAATAGTTTGGCATATACATAACAAAAACAGAGAGGGTAAAAACAACTGAAGTGAAGAAATGTATTTTTTGAAGTTCTTGAAAGCAGCAGTGTCGTCCATCAACCAATGCGAAAGGATTCATCTTCAGAAAAGTGAAGTCCAAATCCGGAACATAATGATAATTAGCAAAATTGTTCTTACTTCTAACAACTTCAAATACAAAAAACACAGCTTTGATAAAGTCCTCGGGTTCTGCTTTGATATATATTCAAGAATAATAATTGTCAATGATTTCCATAAACCAATGAACAAGAACACACCAGATACCATATTATTGACGCATTAAGCAAATATGGTTTTTCCGTGGCACTAAAACAGAAGATGGTTGGGACATTGATGATAATGAATATCATCCGTCCTATACATACGAGAACAATGGATATCAATGTGACTATATTTTCAACTCTAGTGGGAAAAAAAGAGAAGAGCATCACCATCCTACATGGGCACTTTTCTCATGAGAAATATTGGAGTAGCAAGTTCGCACATTTAAGAATCAAATATGAAAATAGTTTCAAAAACAGAGTTGTCTCCAACTGATTTTGGGTTTATTTTCTATATGGGTGTAAAGTTCACATATTGAATTGAGTTTGTGAGGCTAGATTAGATAGTAAATTTGAGTTTAAAGAGATATTGATAGTTAAATTGAAAATAATATGGGTGTAGAGAATAAGTTGGGTGTAGAAAGAGGTTATACGGGTTTAAATAAAATTTCCCCTAGTTTTATTAATAGTTAGGGGTGGATCCACTAAAAGACCAAGGTCAGACCCCCTCCAAATGTCAGAGAAAATGCATGGGACGGTCCTCTTGTGGACCCTCCTATTGCCTTGTACAAACCCTTTGATTATCTAGTACAAAGTCTAGGGGGTGCCCACCAAGCATTCAATGAAATGGTCACTAGACGGAATTTAGAGATAATTGACGCTTTTTGCTCAATTTAACCTATCAAATAGAGCTTTATTTGATCTCTTTATGAGGGTATTTGCCACATCAACTTGCACTTGCCATCACATAGTCTTTATTTATTTATTTTGGCTAGTAATTTTCGACACTCCTCTCGTAGCCTCATGTACTCCACATGCAAGTGCAAAATAAAGAAAAAGAATACCAAAAGCCGTAACCATATTTTTCTTGGTTTGTAAGCTACCGAGACACCCAAGGGCAAGATGATCACATAACAGTCTATACTTTTGAGGAAAGGGAGTGAGTAGGCCCAAAGACTATTGTAACCAGCAACCTAATCTTTTGGAGATACAAATGTCACTGGGACCAAACATTCCTTCAACTTTGCCTGAATAATTAGAGAGAGAGAGAGAGAGAGAGAGAGAGAGAGAGAGAGAGGACTGCCAAGATGTAATAGATGCTTTGCGCAGGCACACCAACTGCGGGAGTCACCCGCTCCAGTGGCTGCTAAGATTCCTCAATTTAGAAATAGTTCAAACAGTTGTCTGACTAGGCATTCATTCTTTACCACCACCTTTGCGGAGTTCATTCATTGAATACAAATGTTTCTAAGATAGGCAAAAATGTGGCTAATCCAGCACCACCATTGACCCGATTTTAAGGCTATGGTGCTCAACAAAAAGGTTTCCAGCCTTGAAAACACTATTTGTTATTTATGTAGCTCATTCATGTACATACAAAATAAGTACAACTAAATACAACAGAAACAAGCAAAGGGAATCAAGTCAAGGGTGCCAGACTAAACTAACCAAATTAAGCGGAAACATGCTCCTCAAAGTTCAACTGATGGCTACGATGCTATTAAAACCCCGTCACCTCACAGTGACGATGGAAGTGCTTTTTGTATATAAGAAGCAATTACGGTGATGAAGCAGAATCTATTTTGGTGTCATTTTCATGGCGGAGACTGTTCTCTCTACTGTAAGCAGCTTTTGCACCCTGAAAAATAATGAAAATTTGAGATTGTAGAACTTTCATTCGTCAATAACAATTACTCAGTTCAAAATTCAGGCAAAAAGAAAATTCTGGGTCCTGGAATGATATACTTCTACAATTCAAGGAAAATAAACGCTTACTTGGAAGATTGTTCCTAACTTTTTCAATGCTTGAGCCCGAACCCTCAAAACATCCCTGGACACAGTGGGGTCTTTAAGTACCTGAAAGGAAAAAACAATTCTTAATGATTTCAAATTTTACTTGAGGCCATTTTCAATTATATTCACCCAATACAGCAAAGTAATAGCTTGCCGGAAGAATTACTATTATTAGGCTTAAGAAAGGAAATACTGGAACTCACTGCTTGGCAGACATGTGACAAGGTTGACTCAATATCAACGACGTTAATCTGCCATAGGGAATTAAGCACTAGATCCTTCTTATCTTCAATGGCTTTTATTAAGGTCTCTTCCTTGTTTTCAACTTGGTTCAACTTCTTTAGATCTTCCTGTAGTTGAATTAAAGCTACAGCACCTGCACAGATCAAGATAATCATGAGTTTCCCGGACCATAACAAATTTTTACATTGAAGGATATACCGGCAGTCACCAAACAGAACCCCTTAATAGCAGAAAGTCTACCTGAAGCTGCTGCTACCTGTGACTTTATCTGATGTCCTTTATCTCGCACCCATTCTGCTAAAAATGGTACCTTCATGTATCGTTTGTCCTTTCCAATTTCTCTTGCAGCTTTCCTCGTGTAAATATAACCAATCGTATGCAGCATAGCCTCACCGAAGGCTAATAAAAAAAAATCAATTACAGCTTGCAGCAAGCACAACGCAAAAATAAGGTTTCATTTAGTTAGCATTGAAAAGTTTTGAAGTGTAAATCAAAAATATAATTGGTGAGAATGCAATATTTTTCCGGTTTATTTATTTATTTATGTTTGGAACAAAGCATGCCATTTGGTGAGTTTTGTTAGAAGTGAGAATTAAGCTTCATTTTCCTTAGGCATTTTCTTATCGAAAGTTAAAATTGAGCTTTATCTTCAGTAGCTACTAATGAGTCAATTTTTTGTTACAAGAAAATGACCAGGTACAAAGTCATAACTACAGATTTTTAAACCTTTTGGTAATAAAATAGTCCTTTTGGGGAAGACAAAGAAAGGGGTATACCAGCTGATGAGAGGCGTCGTGCTTCTGAATTTGCCCATTTTACAAAATCATCTGTACAACCATCAACAAATGGTTGAAGGCGATCTTTCAGAATAGTTATGAGCTTTACTTCCCTTTCCTTCTGCAAGGCCTACATAATAAAAAAATAACATAAAAAATAGGCAGAGGATTTAATTATGCATACTGAAAAACCAATATATTGTTAACACCAGTTTAAAATACATACCCTCATTTTCTCTGTGACTTTCTGCCTACGGACTTCAGGGTCCTGTGTCTCTTCTTCAATTTCAACAGATGACAAAGAAGCCAAAGCAAGTTGACCTACATAATCTTCAAAGAATTCGCTTCCAAAAAGCATTCCAAACACAGCTGCAGGGTCTACCATGGAATCCCTGGAAAGATAAAACAGAATTGCAGACATAGGTATTTTCCACCATGTTTCCCTTGAACATACTCTCTTACAAAAATCATTTCAACACTATACTTGTAGATACAACTGAAGAAAAAACATCATCTACAATTTAGAAAAACTTCGTTTAGGCACAACTTAATATCATGAAGACTAATTGGAGGAAATGTTTAGAAATGCATAACAACTCTTTCCAGGAAATTACAAAATCGCATAATATCTTAAAGGATTGCTTTTCAATGATAAAATATTTAAACGATCCTTATACAGAATTGTTATTGGCACTCCAAAATTATCATGGTGCACTCCAAACTTTCTATATTTAGAAAGAAAAATAAACTTGTGAGGAATGCACAATGAGATTTTTGGAGTGGCAATAACAGTTCCCTTATTATATTCCCTAGTTTGTAAAAACTTACTGTTGTATGCCTGCCTTTCCATGCTTGTCATATGCTTCACGCTTCTCTGGATCACTTAGAACCTGATAAGCCTCGCCAAGTGCCTTTATGAAAATACAATAACCAGGAAATTAAGACACAATATGACAAGAAAACTTAAATAAAAAGCAGCATTTAGATGCGAATGAAACATTTTCCTGTACTTTCCCACAACTCTTCAACAAACCAACCAGCCAAATATACAACTGGCCTGGGGAGGAAATGTACATGTACGTTCAGGGTGGGGTAGCACATATACAAAGCATAGTTGCCCAATTCAAGTTCCCATCAAATTACAACATAATTCTCTGAGACTTGAGTATTTGTTTTACAACGTTGCATCTTGGGAGTTTCCAAAAAAAAAAAAACACACATCGATTTTATAAGCTCAACAAGATGAACACAAGTATAGTGATGGTTATCCATATGAAATTTCAATCACAAGATTTGCTTGTCTATAGACAATGAAGTTTAATGGCACAGATTTGTGGTTAGCTTACCTGGAAATTGTCGGCAGCCTTTGGATCTCCAGGATTTTTATCAGGGTGAACACGCCTTGCCTAGAAACAACACATAAACCCCATATTATAATTGAGTATATGTCTCTATCCAAACATAAATAAAATCTGGGCATAGAAATATAACAAGAAGAAATTCCATATATTTTAAACATGAGAAAGAAATCAAGAAAACATACAGCAAAGCACAGTGCATAACGATGCGGACCATAACTAATATACGGATCAATGCAGCGTAAGGATCAGTTCTGTGATGTGCTTAAAGCTTTGGACAAACAGTAATCTTGAGGCCTTCGAAGCCCGATAGTTGCAGGAAATGGCAATATTTCGTAGAGAACAAGAATAAAATAAAAAGAGAGTATATGTTCCAAGCCAGATACCTATTAAAGTTGTGTGAACTGTACCGAACCATGCTGCTGAATTCAAACAGTGCACTAACTTAAATAGGCAGCTATAAGTAACAAAAAAGAACTACTAACTTTTGAAACTCCTGATTGGGGAAAACAAAATTGTTCTTGTTAACAGTTAAAATTGCTTCCAAAAGCGAAAACAATGAAGAAATTGGGAGAGGGAGAATTTCTAACTACCTTGAGATAGTAAGCCTTTTTTATCTCAGCATGAGAGGCGTCGACATTGACACCCAATACTTCATAGTAGGCAGTGTCCTTCACCATAATTCTCAGATCACAACCCTATCAGACCAACATTACAGAAACAAATCAGTCCATAAATTGGAAAAAGAAAAGAAAAATAGTATTAAAAAAAAATTAAAAATTATAGAAATGATAGGCTAAATTAGCTTCCAAATTAAAACTCCCAGGAAACCAGAAAAAAGATTGAAAGTGAGTATAGCCAGATCTGAGGAGGAGAAAGAAACCCAATTGAAAGTAAGTAGCAATGCAAATATACAACACCTCAAAATTAGGACACTGTTATTATATTCCAGTTTAATTAAAGCAGGCAAAATGGAACAAAAAGAAAAACCCCAAGAAGGGAAAACTTTGAATCGAGCAACTTACGGTTTCAAGGGCTCAGGCAATGAAATTTGGACGATGGCACGAGCAAAGCATAGGCGACAGAGAACGAGAGCCCTCTTATTTTGTTTGTTTTTTTTTTTTTTTATATTTACAGCTGAAAGCTGAAACCCTCGTTTAGCCTCATGTTTGCTTCATAAAATTGGTTTCGTCTGTCTATTTTCTGAAATTGGCATTTTTATTACATTTTTATCTTATATTTTCATTCATTTCGTTAGAGCCATTGTTTTAATAGGCAAGTTTTTTTTTTTTTTTTTTTGGCCAAAGTTTTAATAGGCAAGTTGGAGCCAAATAGTTGTGTCAAAAATGAAATGTCCATATTAACCTTTAATATAATGTCTATTTGACAGAATGAATAAAAATGAGGTGAGTTAAGACTAAATGGGACCAAATGACAATTTCAGATAGTAAAGTGAGACAATACTAATTTCAGTGGATAAAATGAGACCAAATGACAATTCATGGGACAAAGCAAGTAGTAAATTTTTTTTCTTTAGCTATGCTCCATATTTATTTATTTATTTCTTTGAAAGTGTTTGTACATTACATTTTATTCTGTCTTACTTTATTCTTCTACTCACTCTTCAAATTTGGTGTTTCATATTACCTCATTTTATCAAGAGGGGCTTTGAGATAGACACCTCATTTTTGAATTTTTTTAGATAAAACATCTGTTTTTTTTTTATGAATTTCATTAAATATTCTTCCTAAATCTTCTAAAATGTAGTAGATGAGTTTTAAAAATCTTAAAACACATCAAACTTTATCTAGTTATGCTTCTAACATACATTGTCTTCCTAACTCCACATCGCACAAATAAGACCATCTCCAAAGGAGATGTTAAATCCTAGGTGGAATTTCTTGTAATCAATTTTGAAGGTAAGAGTGAGCTCCAACAGATATGTCAATCCTATGTGGATTGACATATGAGTTTTCATATGTCAAATTTGACATATGAGAAAAGGTGATGTCAATTTTTTTTAATTATTTAATTATGTGGATTCTATTAATGCATCAATTATAGATCTTGAAAAATGTATTTTAATTGATTTCTTTTTAAAATAGGTCCTACAAATATCATTTATAACAAATAAACATATAAGTTGGAAAAAAAGAAAATCTGACATTGCCACGTCAACCATCAATTTAACATTTGACATTTATCTTTTGACATCTCCTTTGGAGATGCTCTAATGTGCTATCTTCTTAAATTTTCTAATCTATCGTCTACTCTAACAAAGTCTATTGTTTGCTTAAAAAAAAAAAAAAAAAAAAAAAAAAAAAAGAACTTCAAAAATGTAGTAGACAAGTTTAAAATTAGAAGTCTGAATGGGATAAGACCGAGACAGCAAAATCTACTAGAAAGGAGCTGCCATGCACGAGTGGAGCAGCATTGCTGATTCTCCCTCAAAGCAATGGAGATCACCACCATGTCTGAAGCCATCCAACTCCATGCCCAAATTCTCAAAACAGGCAGCACCCACCATAACCAGAACCAGAACCTCTCGAAGCTCTTCACCTTCTCTGCTCTCTCCCCCTCCGGCAACCTCGCCTACGCCCGTCTCATACTAGACTCCTTCCCTACCCCCAACTCTTACCACTACAACACCATGATCCGAGCCTACTCTCAAAGCTCCGACCCCATTCAGGCCCTCCATCTCTTTCTACCCATGGTTGCCGAACCGACCCGCCGTGCGCCCCGCCCCGACAAGTTCACCTACCCCTTCCTCCTCAAGTCATGTGCCCGTTTGAGACTGACCCATGAAGGAAAACAGCTTCATGGGTTGATGGTCAAGTCGGGTCTCGGGTTGGACCGGTATATCCAGCACTCGTTGATTCATATGTACTCTTTGGGTGGGGAGTCGGGTCTTGCTTATAAGGTGTTCGAGAGAATGTCTGACAGAGATGTGGTGTCCTGGACTTCAATGATTGATGGGTTTGTTGACGATGGGAGGCCCGTGGAGGCGATAAGGTTGTTTGAGAAGATGGTGGATGATGGGGTTGAGGTGAATGATGCAACGGTGGTGTCAGTTTTGAGAGCGTGTGCGGAGACAGGGGCGTTGGGCGTAGGAAGGAGAGTGCATGGGGTTGCTGAGGATAGTGGGATTGGTTTGAAGCCTAATGTTAGTACTGCCCTTATTGATATGTTTGCAAAATGTGGATGTATGCAGAGTGCAAGGCGGGTTTTCAATGACGTTGTGGATAAAGACGTTTTTGCATGGACGGCTATGATATCCGGCCTTGCAAGCCATGGCCATTGTCAAGATGCTATTGAATTGTTCAGTAAAATGCAAGATTTTGGTGTGAAACCTGATGGGAGGACTATGACTGCAGTTTTATCGGCATGTAGGAATGCAGGTCGGGTTGAGGAAGGTTACGCGTACATGACAAGTATGCAGAAGGATTATGGAGTTAGGCCTACAATTCAACACTATGGATGCATGGTAGACCTCCTTGCTAGAGCGGGTCATTTGAAAGATGCTGAAGAGTTCATCAGGAAAATGCCCATGGAACCTGATGCAGTTTTGTTCAGAAACATGATATGGGCATGCAAAGTGCATAACGATACCAATCGAGCGGAACGCTTGATAAAATATCTTCAACAGCTAAAGACGAACTCAAATGATAGCGGAAGTTTTGTACTTATTGGCAATGTGTATGCATCAGCAGGAAAATGGCACGACAAAGCAAAGGTTAGAGATTTGATGAAGCAAAAAGGACTAGTAAAGCCACCAGGGTTTAGTAGGATTGAGGTTGATGGGGAAATCCACGAATTTGCTGTCGGAGATTCAGGACACCCTGAAGCCGAAACAATTTACAGAAAGTTGGAAGAAATAGAAGATTATTTGAGAAAAGAAGGGTACAGTCCCAAACTTTCAGAGGTTTTGCTTGAAATCGACAATGAGGAGAAAGCTTTTCAATTGAGTCACCACAGTGAGAAGCTTGCTCTTGCCTTTGGTCTGATTAGAACACGTCCAGGGTCTGAAATTCGGATCGTGAAGAACTTGCGGTCTTGTGAGAACTGCCATGCTGTTATGAAACTAATTTCAAAGGTGTACCGACGAGAGATAATAATGAGGGATCGAATACGATTCCACCATTTCAAGAACGGAGATTGCTCTTGCAAGGATTACTGGTAAGCGTCCAATATTAATAGAAAGATTCATTTTGAGTGATCAATTCTTTTACATCTTCCATTGGATATATAAGCATCATAAGAAAAACAAAGTACAACAGATTATAACACATCACGAGAACCAAACAGCCCCATAAAATCGGGAACAAAAAAGCCTGAAGAAGTTTCATCTTCTTCCAGTAATCCTTAACAGAGGAGAAACTATACCCTATCTCTTGGAACAACTGTTGTATCTGAATTTCCTCCTCAATGGACCGTTTAAGGTTTCGAATATGGCCCTCAAAGCATCAGAAACCCTAATCTCTTCAGCCCTCATCTCAACAACCTCTTTTGTCAACCCATCAAGAACCCTGAGTAGCTCGGCACACTCAAAGCGCTTATGCAAGAACATCAGCAGCAATCCCAGCTCCTCCAAATCCAAATTCAACACGCATTTCGGCAGTTTAGTCCGAATAAGTGGTGGTGATGATACCGACATGGCATTCTCAGATTCTTGCTGCGCAAGAAAGAGACCAGATCCTCCTTGTGCCTACATTTTTTTAACAGCTTGTCATGCTCAGCCAATTTCACTTATTTTTGGCCTCATTACCAAGTAGTCCTGGCCGACGGCTTCTCATGTATACTAATTAATATACATGTATATTAGCATAAATGGACTGTTATCCGGTGTACGGCCATTTGGCTTGGCTCGATTAGATTTTATGTCAAAAATAAATTTGTAGAGACGCCATCCGAAACTTGTAGAGCATCAAGGACATAAAAAAAATGAATTAACACCTACATAGAAGGGTTCATTGCGTTTTCCCCTTTCTCTCTTGTGTTTGGCCAATGTGTATTGTTGTTGATATGTGCGCTTCCAATCCACATCGGTCTACTTCCAGTGTATGATCCTTGTTTGGGTGCTTGTGAAATTTGTGTGATTGCCATTTAGGATGTGTAACAATTGAAAGTGGATTTTGTTGAGATAACTCACATATTTCTGAGAAAAGAAGAGTTTAAACATCCCAACTCCGCTCCAACTAATACCGAGACCTTTTGTGATAAAATCTCATACCTGTTAGACTATGAAAGTGGCAATTAGTTGGGGACAATATCAGTGTTATTGCAAGTGGACCTTTAACCTGTCGTTTTGATAGTTTGACATGGTATTAGAGCCATGGAGCTGGTCTTTACTGCCACGTGATGGGTGAGTTCCATTGACCCTGTGCGATGATGATGGGTCCCTTAACCCTCTGTGTAGGGTGAGTCCCCTTGGCTCCAAATGGTTTCCGATGTATATATCTCTCACGTGTGACCCACTAATTGAGTCTCACGTGAGAGGGCGTGTTGAACTATCCTACATCAACCATATCTCTGATAAAAAAATAGTATAAATAACTTGACCATACTCCAACTAACAATGACGCCTTTTGTGATAAAACCTCACACTTGACAGACTATGTAGGAGGTAAGTATCAAGTTAGGCACAATCTTGATGCTGTTGGAAGTGGGTCTTTGGTCCGTCTCTCTAATAATTTGACATTGTATCAAAGTCAGGGAGCGGTCTCGTACTGCCACCTGATGGGTGGGTCCCCTTGGCCTCGTGCAATGATGGTGGGGTCTCTTGGCCCCATGTGTAGGGTGAGTCCCCATGGCTCCACGTAGTTGCCATGTGTAGATCTCCCACATGTGAACCACTAATTGGATCCCACATGATGGGGCGTGTTGAAATATCCCACATGAGCAATATGAAGGAGAAAGAAGAGTTTAAATATTCTAAATCCACTCCAACTAGTACCAAGGCTTTTTGTCATAAAACTCCACACCTGATAGCTTGTGCATGTGGTAATTACTAAGTTAGGAACAATTTCGACGTTGTTAGAAGTAGATATTTAACCTGTCTCTATGATAATTTGACAAATTTGATAAAGGTCATGACTCATCAACTGATGCGGATGTGGAAGTGCACGCATCAACAACAACCGCATATTGGAAAATCATGGTAGAAAAGGATGAAAAGCAACGAACCGTTGCTGCTCTATATAGTATAGTGCATAATTTCTCTACTTTGCATGATTATAGTTGCTGATTGAAGCATTTCCTCCAGATCAATGGTAAAATAAAACATATAGATTCTCCTCCAAAAAAAAGAGTACGAAAAAAAAAAAAAAAAAAAAAAAAAGTAAATCTATTAAATTTAGTCCCAAAAAGTTGTGTTTCCCGCAAGTGCACAAGCACAACCGCCAAGTTCATGCTTGTGCTCTTTTATTCCTACATATATATTCGAGATCATCTTAGAAACTATTAGCATATTTGCTGACTAACATGACATAAGACTGCATTGAATTTCATATGAACTTGTAGTTTGGTTGTGCTTGAGAAAGCAAAAGATATGATACTTGATAACAAATTCAATTACTAAATAAAGAGTACATGACAACAATATCAGTTAGTTGCATCTTTCTTTAAATCCAACATCTCCATATATCACAAGACAAGAAGAATTACAAGTTGAGTGTTTCCGGAGAAAAACATATATATTCTTAATTTAAGGGCTGTTTTGGAAGTGCTTTTAAAATAACTAAAAACGTTTTTGGATCATCAAAAGGGCTTCTGACTATGTTTAATTAGCAGAAAAGTTAGAAGTGCTTTTAGGTTTAAAAGAGCGATTGAATTGTTTTATGGAAAAAGCTACTATTGTGTGCTTTGTTGAAGAAACATTTCAAATGCTTTTTTAGGGAGCACTTGCATTTTTATTAAAAATTCCAATACGCTTCTAATAGAAGTGATTCTAGTGAAACTGCTTTTAAATTTTTGAAGGAGCAGTTCCAGACGAATTCTTAAACTTTCTTTGTTTATCCTTCTTTATTATTTCACTAATTTATATGATCGATGAAGACACACAGTATATTGGTGGCAGTCAATTGTTAAGAATAACATCAATATGATTAATAAATTATTAAGTCTTAAGTTACAGCCTATCTAACATGCTCAGCATAAATTTAATTAATTTAAACTTCCAAATAAAAACTAAAATCTGGCACTAAAAATGACAAAGAATTGGGACACCTTTTGGTCCTTTTTTCCCCAATCCATGTGAGCCATTCAAAGAGCATGGCTGGCCTCTGGCTTTCACTATCCATTCAGTAATGCCTTTAAGGACACTTCTTTACCATCATGCAATCAAAATCCAAACATTAGTGAGATTGGCAGGTGGTTGTATCATCCTTGTTCTCTCTTTTAGATGATGGGTCTTATTTGTAATGCATACAAGTAGTATATACTTCCTTTTCTTTTGGACTCACTAAAACCTAAATTCACGGGCACGTGGTGAATTGCGTTGGCTGGGTTTTTCTTTTCAACCTACTACGAGTTGAAACCTTCTTCCCTTTCTAGTGTAGCTCAGGGTATGTTTACTTAACGGAATGGAAACGAATATGTTTCACTGGTCTTATGCAATTCCATAAGCAAAACCACTGTGAAATTAATAGATCAAACATTAACTAGAATGTAATAACTGCAGAACATTAGCTAATTTGACTATAATAAAATGAAAACTGCAATGCAGAGTTTGTATCTGCATAATTGCATAACACAACTGCAATGCAATGTACGTTTGGACCTTCAAGAAAGTGGTACATCGAGAAATTATTATGCAGTGCAGGTATAGCAAAGAACCCATTTCTTAGCTTGACATTTCAGACACCGAAACACCAAACCAGAAGAACACAAATATCTATTAATATTCATGAATGCCTTCATTGTTAGAAACTTAGAAGGGCAACCAGTGTATTCCGAAATAAGCATGCACAAAGAACTTGTATGCAATAGCATAGAACTGTTGAACTTCAACAACTTTAGGTGACATTAGCATTAGCATCTCCACCTATCTCTCTCTCTCTCTCTCTCTCTCTCTCTCTCTCTCTCTCTCTCTCTCTCTCTCTCTCTCTCTCTCTCTCTCTCTCTCTCTTCATTGTTGGTGTTGACTATTGACAACCTTCACCCCAGTTGTGTACGAGAAATTAGGCTTTTTAGGCCATCTCCAGCCGAGGGTTGGCCAAAGGGTTCGTTTTAGCCCTCTGGTCCTCCAAGATATTAATATTTTAATGAACGGTACATGGCTATATTTGCCTCCATCTCCAACCGAGGGCCACAGGGCCATAGGTGTGACAGCCCGTTCCGGATTTTCAAACCGTAGGGGTGAAATGACGATTTTTCCCCTATTATGGTTGTTTTGGGTGTTGCTTGGCTGGTTTTGGACCACACACACACCACACTCACTTACCCTCTCTCCCAGCCCTGTCCCGAGCCCTTTCTCTCTCCCATTCCTATTCTTCTTGTACGGACGACAACCAAAACCATTGAAACCTTCACAGATCGAGGAAACAAATTACATATTCGTGCTCGTGAGGTCATTGGGAGTTCAACCATACCTATTTCAGGTAAGGATACCTTCGTTTTCACGTCGAACTCGGGATACCCCGATTTGGTCACTGTTCATGCACATGTTAATTCTTGTGTTTTTGGGAATTTCAAGCTTGTAGGAAGCTTGGTGAGGTCCTTAGGAGGCTCGGGGTGGTTCGTTTGAAGGTTTTGGACGTCGGGATCGTGAGTTACAAGCTTGGCCGGAGTTGGTGGTGCTTTCCCGCCGAGATTCTGTGGGTTTTAGTGCTTGAAAGTGGTATGGATTTGTTCCTCTTGTTGTAAGCTTCATTTTGGTACCAATTTTGTGAAATTTGGTTGAAACGAAGAAGATACAAGGTTTTAAAGTTTTCCCGGTTTTCCGGCGCAGGCGATGGTGCCGGAGTTTGGCCGGAGAAGACGAAGGAATATTCCGTTAGTTTGGATGGAATATTCCTAACGGCGTTAACGGAATCCGTCAGATTTAACGGAATATTCCTGACGGCGTTAACTGACGCCGTCAGTGTGCTAGGCACGTGCCTGCGCGTGTGGCCGTGCCTTGGCCGGCGCGTGGGGGCGCGTGCGGCGTCAGAAATTTTTTCTAAAAATATGGGGATGTTTCTGAGGTTGAGTAGATCGCGTTGGTGTATTCATACACCACATTTGAGCATTGTATGAGAAGTTATTTCGTGATGTTGGTTATGTGCTTTAAAATTAACGTTTTTATAGTTGTTTCGCATATAGGTGATACCTATCCCGAGGACGAGCGCGGTCACTCGAGGCAAGGGGGTTACGACCCTTCTACATACCAGTGAGTGGGCTTTTGGTTTTCCGTATATACCTATATACTTATGCTTTTCCCAGAAAGTGAAATGAAACGTTTATACATTTATATGCCATGCTTATTGTTTGTCATTTATTTACGCATTATTAGTCGTATATGTATATATATTTGGTGCTGCAGACGCACAGGTAAGTGTCAGGTGAGTTATGATTTATGTTTATGTTCGGTAGTGATTTGAGATGCATAGAGAGCTCATAACCTGCACCCCCCGTGTTAGTGCTCCCGCCCAGAGTTAGGCACAGTCCTTCACGTGATGTTCACCTCCCGTACCACACGTTCATCTTGGATCCAAGTTAGGTGCACAGTCCTGTGGTACAGACCACTTTAGGTGGTTCCGACTCGTAGGTGACCCGCGATTATTCGCCCAGCCTTCACGTGATCGTAACACTTGAGCGTACTTATTATACACCCAGTCGTGTCGTACAGACCACTCTAGGTGGTTCCGACTCGTGTGCAGGTATAATTAGTGAGATGGAGATTTGAGCTCTATATTCAGCCGTACAGGTCACGTTAGGTGACTCCGGCTGACAGATTACATGACATTGTTTCGGCATTACCTGAGCACTTGCATTTTATTTTGAGGCTTTTGGCATGGCATATTTCTGAGCATGACTTATATATATGTATATTCTATTTTTCTGGGAAGTACACAGGTTTTACGGCGAGGGGTTAGAATCTTGTTTATGAAATGGTTTTTGAAAAGCTTTGTTTTTGCCCACTCACACTTTTTGTTTTGCGCCCTTCCAGGTTCTAGTTGGCTAGCACTTTTGGTGGCTCCCCAGAGGATTTCCCCGGCTTATCTGACAGATTATCACCAGTGTAGGACCACCTTTGGGTGTGTTTTTGTAGTGTTACTTCTCCCGGATTGCATTAGGTCTTCGTGCTCTGAACTTTGTTTTTCACACTTACGCTCGCACATGTATGTTCTTACTTTGTGTAAAGCTGGTTTTTATTTATTCGTACTTTTATTATTATTTTATTAGCTTCCGCACTGTGCATATGGTTACGTCACTTCCACGTGACGGCCAGCATGCCCTGATCTCGATCGGGGTGTGTCAATAGGGCTCGTTTTAGCCATGTCACAAAAAACAATCTCCAACTGAGGTCCAAACATAATTTATTATTTAAATTTAAGTTTAAGTGGGGAATTTTTCATTTGAGTCTCGTTTAATGGCGGAGGCAGAAGTGATGCGGGCGGCGTTGTTGGCTTGTGTTGATATGGAATTTGATGTGGTTCAGATTGAATCAGATTCTAAGTGTCTTGTGGATATGATTAATGGCAAGGTTCAACCAAATGTTGTAACTAAAGCGCTTCTTCTTTATATTCAATATGTGAAGCAGCGACTAGCGTTAGTGGATTTTATTTTTGCTCCTCAGCTCGTATTTGTAATATGGAGTAGCCTCTTTCGCCTTACAGGAGGGGGCTTTTATGTTTGGGACTATTTTGAGTTAGAGTGGTTGTTTAATACTTTGACTTTTAATATAAACCCTTCAATTCGAATATAATGAAATTCTTACCTTCAAAAAAAAAAAAAAAAAATTAAAGGTAACGGTGAGAAAGGAGATTCTATGTTGCTCTACATATTTCTAAAAAATGTGAATTTAGCAATTCTCTTGGAGATGCTTTTATGCTTTTATCTCTAAGGTTAGCAAATTGGAACATTGGAAGTTTGAAAAGTAGACATTTTCTTTAACACAATCAAGATTGGAAGTTTGAAAAGCAGACATTTTCTTTAACAAAATCAAGGTATTTATCCTTCTTTTTTCCTTTCAAAATTTAGGAATAATGCTCGAACCGGCTTCAAGTAATTAAAATTCTTAAAGTCTCACTTTGGCTAAAAGTCTAACAAATTTCAAATTTTAGCATGCCCTTATTGGATAGTTATTATCATTGTAATCTATAATTTTTCTTATATAATCCACTTTAGACAAGGTGAAATCAAGAAAAATTAGGCCCCCTCAGATTCTCAAAGATAAGATCAGTATCAAAATCATCAATCATATTCATGTGTGAAAGTTTCCAACCATCTTGATCACCAACCTAGATCTCCTTCACTTTTGCAGAACTGGTTATATGGAGCTTTCATAGGCAACCTTTTTTTTTTCTTTTTTCTGAGTTGTACCTGCATAGTTTTCATTGGTGAAAAAGATATTTTGCCTTGTGTAAAGAATCCTACTCCAAATTTTAATGGGTTAGGAAAGAACTCTTGTGCACTTGATTCCATTGCAGCTTTTGGACCACAAAGGTACTGAAATTAGAGTTTTGCATTTTAATCTTGACATTAATTTATTACACACTGGGTCAAAATAAGGGAAAATTCTACTATGTTCTAGTGTGTGATATGCACCGAATGAATAAAGAGTTAAATGTTTGGCCAAGAGTCTAATAGCCAATGATCCAACGATCAAGGATTCCAATATATAATATACACCATTCCATACTAGAAAAAAATGCCACAACTAATGCTTTTCTCCTCATGGAAGCTCAATTATAGGTCAAGTAGTACTTCATATTATGATAGCCCACACATGTCCTATGATGTGTGTTCTCTTTTCTAGGACTTTTTTGCAATGTAAATTTGAAAGTGATGAGAATGCATTTATTGATCTACAATATATCGTTATTGTTATCTATGTGAGTTAAATGTGAGGCATCTCTAATCAAGTGGAGACATATATCATTAAAACAAAAACTATTTAAAACTGTTAGATCGATGAATTTTTCATTCTCTGTCCCAATCTATATTAGTGACAGTTCGTTGTATTACGTTACAATTTTTTAGCAAAAGAAAGAGTATGTCAATACAAACAATATGGAGCAAAATATTTAATTTAGGCCATATTTGCTTATATGTTATTCTCACAAGATTTTAGACTTGATAATTTACTTTTCTTTGCAAGGGTAAAAGTAAAACCAACGATTGTAAATCTGAGAGAAAGGCAAAATGATGAATGAAATATTAAAAAGAATAACGAAAGGTAAAGGGGTAATAAAACCAACTAAGTTAAAGTTAATAAAACCTTAAGATTGAATTACGGTTTAAGTCACCAAGTGGGTGCATGAAAAGCTCTAAAAAATTATAAATAAAAAATGAAAAAAATATAAAGTCACCAAGTGGGTGAGGGGAACAGACAAAGATTGTCTGTCCTTCCACTTTCGGTGCCCTTCCATGCCCTCTTATTTGTGTAGTCACGGTTAAGGCACATCAATATTTTATATTACTATTCATTTTTGTCTTATTATCTCTATAAAAAAAATATATAAAATGGTGACGTGGCTTAACAATGACCACACAAAACAGGAGAGCATAGGAGGGCAGACAATCCTTGTCCGAAGGGAACAATTTTAGCACTGCAACTTCTGAAAGACATTTACACGATGAACTGAAGGAATCAGAAATAATGAAGTTATCGTTACAATATTAATTAATTTAATTAATTATACGAGATATACCTGCTAAACCTGCAGAATTATCAAAATTAATGATAATCGGACAGTAAGCTTGAGCTTAGATGCTGCTTACATTACAATTAGCTTTTACGTGCATGTGTTTGTCATATTCATTCAGCATTTTGGAAACAAAACAATGATTAATCACATAATATTTGAGATGAAAAGGATGCACCACTTTCATTAATTTACTCTGATTTAATTAGCAAGAGATGTTTAAAAAAAATATAAATTACGTATATTCAATTTTCTTTTTCTTTTTTATACAATGATATTTTACTCTAAGGAGATGGAAGATTGAGTTAGGCCACACAATAAATCATCTATGAAATAAATATCAAACTCAATATACGTCATCGTTATTTATGTGAGTCAAATCTGAGACGTCTCACTTACTTAAATGTTCTGGAATCGGAATAGAAATGACACTTATTCCATAAAGCTGTTTACTAATTCAGCAGAATCGGACTATAAACCAGTATGATTACTAAAATGCCCTTGTCCCAAATCAAGTATTTTATATACTTTTTTTTATAATAAAATTTGATATAATATATAATAGTAAGAAAAAAAATTAAATTGCTTTTTTATTTCATAGACACACTAAAATGCTTTTATTTATTTATTTTTTATTTTTATAAATTTAAGTATTTACTTTAATATTTAAATTTTCTAGCTCAAGTTGTAGTTTCTTCTCTTCGGCATATGCATGAAGTTGTGCATAATGTGAATGAGCATAGAGTTGTGCATAATGTAAATGAGCATGAAAATAAAAAAAAAGTAAGGAGTTATTCTTTTTTTTTTTTTTTTGCAACGGATCATATCATAAACAAGGCCAGAACGGAAAGCCGGCAACCAGCAAGCAAAGGTACACAACCATGAGGACAGAGAACAAATGACACCACCAGAACAAGCAAGAGTGTCACCCTATCCTCACACAAAATAAACTAAGTCGGGGGGCAAGGTAAACCATCTTTGTTTAAAATTCTTACAAATGAAGATGGAGGAGGCCTAATTACCCAGACAAAGTCACGCATCTCTGGAACCTGGTGCGATGCAACAAAATCTGCCACTTTGTTTCCCGATCTTGGAATCCAAGACCATTTGCATGTATGCAGTGAGGCACCAAAGTCAACCACACGGGCCAGCATGGGGAAAGCCTCCCAAGTCGCTTTGTTAATAGATTCCTTCAATCAAGTGATGATAGGAAAAGAATCGGATTCCACAACAAGCTGGTTCAAATTCTCCTACCGAGCTAGAAGACAACCCTCAAGCACAGCGAGAGCCTCAACAGCCGTCACACTTGACGCAGATACCTCTCTCCTCCTGACTGCAAGACATCGTCCAGAGGAGTCCCGAATCACCACTCCAACCCTCGACTCCCCCTGCCTCCAACACGCATCAACATTAATTTTTGCCATGTGGGAAGGTGGGGCAGATGTGCATAATTAAATAAGGGTTAATGGGTTTATAGAGGATAATCTTAGAAGTAAAAAAAGTAAGTGAGGGTATAATAGGAAGAGCAAATGCATTCCCGATTCCCTCATTCTCCCGGAATTCAATTACCACATCTATAGAGGGAGTCCAATTCCTCCAATCCTAGGAATTGAATTCCATTTTGTGTGTGGGTCCCACACACTTTTGATTCCTTCAAATTTTAGTAAACACATGTATAATCTGTAATCGGAATCAAATTCCTTATTTTTATTCTGATTATGAGTTAGTAAACATGACTTATGTGTCGAATATCCATCCTTTGTGTTGGTGTAAAAATAAAATAAAATTGAACTACTTTAGATTAGAACATACATGGGAAAAGAAATAAAAAGAAGAAGAAAAATGCAAAGGAAGATGCCGATTGGAAAATGGACTCCAATGCCTCCAACTTTATATTTTTTATTGGAGTATTTGAAAACAAAGTTTCTCGTTTTCTTAAAGAAACAAACAAAAGAAGATAATTACCTTTTATTCTTTGCTTAAAGTCGAATCACCCAATTTGTCCTTTTAATCGACATGAGTTCCACAGGCACTCATGCAACCCCCCCTTGGGTTTGTTTATTTTAGGGTCCTTTTCAACAATATTGAAAAACGTTTGTGACAATATTTGACAATAAAAAAATTTAGAAGTAATTTAGTATAAAAAACATATCAAATTCTATTTCACGAAGAGTTTTTTCTTTTATTTACACCACAGTTCTGTCGACAACTACAAAGACCTGTTGAGATTTGTCTGAACCGAACCACAATTACCCTTTACTGCTAGGAAAAGAAATCACAAGCTCTGAAACAACAACATCCAATCCCGCATATTCGGCTCAAAATATACGAAAGGAATATGAACTCAATGTAAAGAGGAACACACGACGGAATTTCAATTAAATATAAAGGCGAACAACGAAGAATTAGTTGTATACCGTCAAAATTATGATCGAACCATTTCGGTCAACACATGGTACTTACAACAATTAAGCAATATATTTGTAGACCGTAGAAGATTCAGATCCGAGCAGTCGGATCCATAAACGGGCACCAACTAAAGGCCGTTACCTTTCTTTTCCTCTCAATTGCAATAAAGTCTAATCACCAAGTCTGCGCCGCTAGTGAATAACCATGGCTGCCTTGGATGGAACTTACAGTCCAATACACCTGCATACCAGTCAGGGAAAACAAGGATTTAGCTTTATATAGAAGTTTGGATGACACTACGATACTGAGTTGACTATGCATTTGGCCTGCAACTATGCATGTTTTTCTCCTAACCCCTTAGCATTTTATCTTATCTGCATTCTTGAGAAGAACCTTGAACACTTAATACATTCTAAAAACATTCAAAGCCCATGGAAATATGTTTACGAAGGTAATCTGATGCTCAGCTTCAATAATCTTTCCGCACATGCACTAGCAGCATTCTATTATCTTTGTTAAACCACCCAACAGGACATAAAATAAAGAAAGCTATAGGTCGCACCTCTCCCATTTGAGCTTGTTTGACCTCGGGTGTTTCCAATGGAACAATAAGAGGGTTCTGGTTAAGATCTGAATAAACCATTCCATGAAAAACATATGCAGTGCAGTCATGAGAGCATGTTGCAAACAGCGGGTACCAACGATGGAAAGATACATTGTTGATGTCCTTCTGATGCAACCTGATAAGTTTCGAAATGTCAGAAAAATATACGCATCCCCTGTAACCAGGAAAATGCTGTATAAAGTTAGTTTGGTGTTTGTCAAATAGTTAATGACTGGTCATATATGTTAACCATATCATACATAGAATCCAGAAAGACAGAAGAGTTAAGGAAGAAGAGAAAGAATCAGAGAAGCTTTAGAGAGAGAGAGAAAGAAATCTTCTTTTCTTTATTATTTTTGCATTGTTACAATCTTCTTACACAAGCTATGTTATATACTGCCTTGACCTTATCATATCTGAACTGTCCTAACCATAGTCTTCAAGCTAGCCACTGTATTACTGACAGATGGTACAATCTAACTAATTAAGTTATATACTCTTACATCCCCCCTCAAGCTCAGGTTGGGAGGACCCAAGCTGGAGGTTGGAACAATGAGTAGCAAACAATGGGGAACTGAGGCCTTTAGTGAGAATATCAGCAAACTGTTTTGAGGAGGAGACAAACTGCACGAGAAGCTGCTTGTGAGCCACACGTTCTCGAACAAAATGAACATCTACTTCAATGTGTTTTGTCCGCTGATGTTGGACAGGATTAAAAGAGAGAGCAATAGCAGACATATTATCACAGAATAAAACAGGAGTAGACTCGAGTGGGATCTTCAAAAAGGTAAGAAGTTGCTGCACCCAATCTAACTCAGCAGCAGTAGTGGATAAAGCCCTGTACTCCGCCTCAGTGGACGATCGAGACACAGTCTGTTGCTTCTTAGAGGACCAAGCAATGGGATTATTGCCAAGGAATACCACCAAGCCAGTAATGGACCGTCGATCATTAGGATCCCCTGCCCAGTCAGCGTCACTAAAAGCCTTGAGGATCAACTCTCCACTGGTGTAACTAATGCCATGACTGAGAGAACCTTTAAGATATCTTAAGATTCGTTTGACAGCAGTGAAGTGAGATAGCATGGGAACCTGCATAAACTGACTAACTTGATGAACCGAAAAGGCTATGTCAGGCCTGGTAAATACAAGATACTGCAAAGCCCCAACGACACTTCTGTATAGAGCTGGATTATTAAACGGTTGGCCATCATCCTTAATAAGCCTATGGTAAGGCAAACAAGGAGTGGCAGTAGGTTTGGAGTCCAGCATATCAGATTTCTTCAACAAATCTTGAATGTACTTTTCCTGAGATAGAAACAAACCAGAGGCAGTTCTAGTGATCTGAATACCCAAGAAAAAATGTAAAGGACCAAGATCCTTAAGCTCAAATTCTTTGGTTAACTGTGCAATGACTTGTTGAATTGTTGCAGCTGCACTTCCAGTGATGATTATATCATCAACATACAACAGAAGAATCACAATGTCAGCACCAACATACTTAACAAACAGTGAAGAATCAGAATATGTGTTGCTGAAACCCAACTGTGGTAAAAACTGAGTAAAGCGATCATTCCAAGCCCTCGGAGCCTGTTTTAAGCCATAAAGAGACTTATGTAACTTTCATACTAAGTAGGAATATCTAGAATCTTCAAACCCGGGAGGTTGAGACATGTATACCTCCTCATTTAAAATGCCATGAAGGAAGGCATTTTTAACATCAAGTTGTCTTAAGGGCCAAGTAAACTGAGCAGCAAGAGCAAGAACTAATCGAACTGTGGTAGGCTTGACCACAGGACTAAACGTTTCCCCATAATCCAAACCTTGTTCCTGGCTAAACCCCTTTGCTACCAACCAAGCCTTATGTCTGGCAATGCTTCCATCAGCATTCCTTTTTACTTTAAACACCCATTTACAGCCAACTAAATTCTTATTAGGTGGCAGATGAACCAAACTCCATGTATTCTGTGAATGCAAAGCTGCAATCTCCTCTTGCATTGCACAATACCAGACTGGAACTTTCAAAGCTGACTTATAAGAGGCTGGTTCAATTGTAGTTAAATCAACCTCAGCTGCACTATTAACAGAAGCCAAGAAAACTTTCTTCTTGATAATCCCACTTTTAGAACGTGTCTGCATAGGGTGCAGATTCATTGATGGAATGTCATGAACCACATGCAAAGTGTCTGAGCTATACTCAGGTACCACAGAAGAATCTTGCACAACAATGGATTGAGGAGCAGGGGAGGGTTGAGAGGAAGATTGGATATTAGGCTGAGAATGGTGCAGATTGGAGGAGTGGGGTGAAGAACAGGATGTGAAAGGGGTAACCAGGATATTAGCAAGATTAGGAAGCACAGAGGAACAGGGAACAGTAGAGGGAGATGATTGTAACACAGAAAGCTTGGGTTTGACAACCATTGTGGCATATGGAAAGTCTATCTCATTAAAAATAACATGTCTTGATATATAGGTCTTCTCATGACAGGGATCATAACAAGTGTACCCCTTGTAATTCAAAGCATATCCCAAAAATATACACTTAGTAGATCTAGGTTGAAACTTGTTGCTATTATAAGGTTTTAACAATGGAAAACAAGCACACCCGAAGACTCGAAGATGATGAATATCTGGAATAACAGAATATAATTGTTCAAAGGGAGAATTATTATGAATAACAGGCGATGGCATTCTGTTTATTAAGTAAACTGCTGTTTGACAGGCAAATGTCCAAAATTTAGAAGGCAAATGTGCAGTTTGTAACATAGTAAAGGCAGTTTGAACAATATGTTTATGCTTTCTCTCAGCCAACCCGTTTTGTTCAGGGGTATAAGGACAAGATTTGTGATGAAGAATGCCTTGTTGAGCAAGAAAAGATTGAATAGATTTACTAATGTATTCTCCCCCCCCCATCACTCTGCAAGATCTTAGTTCGAGCTGAAAATTGGGTAAAAACATATTGATAGAAGGAAACAAACACAGAGACAAAATCTGATTTATTTCGCAAAGGAAACAGCCAGCAAAATCGTGTACATTCATCAACAAATATGACATAGTATTTGAATCCATCCACAGATACACAAGGTGCAGGACCCCATAGGTCACTATGTACAACTTGAAAAGGAATTACAGATTTGGAAGTAGGCGAACAGAAAGGAAGTTTACTAAATTTGCCTTCTAGACAACTTTGACAAACTATAGAAGACACATCCTTGTTAATAGCAACATTAGATTTCCTAAGTATAAGAGAGACAATAGGATTGGAGGGATGACCTAGTTTGGAGTGCCACAAGTTTGAGGTGACAGTATGTCCAAGACAAGCAACAACTTGATTGGCTTGTTGTTGAGGAATATGAGGAATGACAGGAAATGAAGAAATGGGATACAATCCATTGTTGCAGAGGCCCTTAAACAAGATTCTCCCTGTGGCTTTGTCCTGAATCCAAAAACAAGCAGCATAAAAAATTAGCCAACTGTTGTTGTCAAGGCAAATACGATGAACTGACAACAGATTATGGGATAGCTTTGGAACATAAAGAACAGAATTCAATTTTATAGACTGTGGAGAAGTCCTTAAAAGGGAATCGCCAATATGAGAGACTTGCAAACCTTCACCAGCAGCTGTTTGAACTGTGTCAGTTTGAGAATATGGTGAAGCAACGGACAAATTACTCAATTCATTCGTCATGTGAGTGGTTGCCCCGGAATCAGTGAGCCAGACTTGAGAAGAAACTGGATTAGGCATGGCAGAAGACATAGGAGGCATAGCATAGGAAGAAGATGCATTCATGGAAGGAACCATATTCACAGAGGACATATTAGACACAGGAGGCATAGCACTCATATACTGAGATTGCATTGAACCAGGAAACACAGTATGCATAGCAGTCATTTGTGATGGATAATTCCTTTCTTTGTTTCTGTAAAAACATGTCTTAGCCGTGTGATTACTTCTATCACAGATTTGACAATTCTCAGAAGATTCAGCACATCTATACACACATGTAGCAGCAGAATGTCCATGTTGAGAACATATTTGACATATGACATTGGAAAGAGAATTACCATTGTGAGCCTGAGAAGGACTACCAAGTATACCAGGAGCAAAATCTCGAACGGTAGGTTTAGAATGATAAAACTTTTGTCCCTGATTCGAACCAAATCTCTGACCTTGATTATACGTAGCTTTGCCTTTACCCTTAAATTTGGACTTGTGACCCCTATTATAAAATGAAGATTGACCAGAGTTCCCATGAAACCCATTAGAATTGTGAAATCCATTTGAGAACGAACCTTGATCTGAAGATGATGAAGCCCCAGAAGTAAAACCTTGCTCCTTTACCAGCATTGCAGTAAGAAAGGAAACACATGAATTGTTTTCAATAGTGGCTTCTTCAGCAAGTAACTGGGCACGAAATTCCTTCAACGATATCACATTCTCTCGGCCACGAATAACACATCTGAACGTATTGTATTCTGCAGGTAGACCATTAAGGCCAAGATCACAATATCCTCATCAACAAATGTAACACTAGCAGCTGCTAGATAGTCTCTTGTTTCTTTGATGCGTTGAAGATATTGGGAGACAGAATCAGCCCCTTTCTTGATTGTTTGAAGATCAGACTTTAGCTGGAAAATAGAAGTCTTGCTTACCGTAGAAAACTGTTCTTGAAGACGAACCCATAAATCTCTAGCACTACTACTCCCAATTGCACAAGAAATAGCCATTGGAGACAAGGTAGCAGTAATAAGTTGCATTAGAGCCCTATCATGCATCTTCCAAACCTTATACGAATCCGATTCAACTCTCATACCAGACCCAGACGAAGTAACTTCCAGATCAGTAGAAAACTGAGACGGACACAGATTTGTTCCATCAACAAAATCCATAATTCCATAGCCTTCAAGCATCAACTTCATTTGAAAATGTCATTGAAGGTAGTTAGAATCATCCAATTTAACCGAAACCGAAGTTGACACAGACGAAATCAACCCAGTAATGGGGGACTGCAAGATTTGCAGTTGATTTGCAGTAACCATAGTAAGAACTCTCTCAGAGGAATAAAACCAAACAGGTGGTGAACAAAGATTTTCAGAGGAAAAATCAAAGAAATGGGCAAACACCAGAACCCAGAAATCAGAAAAAGAATGATTCAGAAAGAAGGAAAGAATGGAGCGGAAGCTTAAGAAACCAGAATCGAAGAAGCTTACGATCGAAGCTTACGATCGAAGCTTTAGAGAGCGATTGATACCATGTTAACCATATCATACATAGAATCCAGAAAGACAGAAGAGTTAAGGAAGAAGAGAAAGAATCAGAGAAGCTTTAGAGAGAGAGAGAAAGAAATCTTCTTTTCTTTATTATTTTTGCATTGTTACAATCTTCTTACACAAGCTATGTTATATACTGCCTTGACCTTATCATATCTGAACTGTCTTAACCATAGTCTTCAAGCTAGCCACTGTATTACTGACAGATGGCACAATCTAACTAATTCAGTTATATACTCTTACAATATAGTATTAAACCTATCATACAAGCAACATCTTCCAAAAACCTATGCACTCTGCGGGGTATATCAGAGTCCGTAACACTGGAAGTGAAGTAAAGCCAGCAGTTTGCACGAAAGTATTATCCCTCTTCCTAAAAAGTACAAATCATCATATAGTTTGCATCATCTACAAAATAAATGTGAAACATACTTGAGAGTTTTGTAATGTTTAGATGAAAGGTCCATATCGAACAACATAATTTTCCTTCTCTGCTTTCCACAATTATATGATCACCTGCACTAACAGTAAAATCCAAATATATTAGAGTACAATTCGAATACGACTGTAAAGAAGACGAGACAGGCCAATTGAGTTGTACATAGTGCATAGAAATAGCGAAACTTAATGAATGAATAATTAAAAGTCTACCAGAAGGGTGAACTGCAGTAGAGGAGACTTCACGAAGTCCAGTCTCAAGCTTTTTGACGAGTTTTCCATCCTTCACCTGATCATAAACACGAATAATCTTTTTTGTTGAAATGAAGAAGAAAGACCGTGTAGGATGGAAAACTGAAGTAACTGCAACCCCATCTAACTTGAATGAAAGTGTCTGGTTAAACTTCTTAGAGAGCTTGTGTATAAATTATTAACTTAATTGCAAATGATAATATAAAGAGATAGCATCATGCAAAAAGGATATCTGCTGGCATCACTGTTGAAAGGTAGTCTCCTTTACAATGCCACTCTCCCGAAGCCACGGTCTACAGGACCAAACAAGAAAACAGTTAAGAATCTTCATAGAAGACCATCATTCCAATCTTGACTTACAGTTAAGACACTCGTATTCTCGAACCACCACAAATAAATTGATGAAGGAAAAGGCCAATGTACCTTGGAATGCCTTAATCTGATTCCCTCAAGTTTATCATCATGAAGCCAGCTTACACAGGATGCTGTTGTTGTTAAAGTTCTAATTGAAGTGTTTTTAGTTGAACGAGAAGTAGGAATAAGGATAAGCTCAAAACTCAAAAACAATGGAGAGAAGATTATGATGGTGGTGCTCTCTGTTGAAACTTGCACAGAGAGTAAACTGCATATATAGTATTGCTTCACACGCACACACTTTGCACAACGGTTGGGTTACAAAGCATAATAGAAAGAGGATGATCTCTGCCACACATCTAGATGGACACAAGGAGATCTTTACACCTGTTACAAAACCCTTTTTACAATATGACCTCTACACTTGGTTTAATTACCAAAGTGAATACACAATTAGACACAAGACTTATTTACTTCTAATATTCATGTAAGCTCAACAGCTTATACACTAACACTCCCCTTTAAGCTTTGAGCTGATATAACTCCAAGTTTGTCCCTGAGATAGTTGAATCTGTCCTTTGGTAATGCCTTGGTGAAAATGTCTGCCACTTGTTCTTTGGTAGGACAGTAAACCAAGTCAATTATCCCTTGCTGCAAGGCATCCTTGATGAAGTGATATCTCCTGTCAATGTGTTTTGTCTTCTGGTGAAACACAGGGTTCTTGGATATTGAGATTGCAGATGTGTTATCACACTGCAGAGGGGTTGCATCAACTTGTAACTCTCCAAAATCTTCCAGAACAAATCTGAGCCATATGGCCTGAGCTGTGGCTTCAGAAGCACTGATATACTCGGCTTCTGCAGTAGAAAGAGCAACACAGTGTTGTTTCACAGAGGCCCATGAGAACACTCCACTCCCAAAAGAAAATGCATAGCCTGAGGTGCTCTTGATGTCTTCAAGAGATCCTCCCCAGTCACTATCGCAAAAACCAATTAAGACTGCCTTCTTGCCTTTCTCATACTTCAAACCATAGTCCAATGTGCCCCTAACATATCTGAGCACTCTCTTAGCTGTTCCATAGTGTTTATTGGTAGGACAATGCATATATCTAGCTAATAAACTAGCTGCATACATTATATCCGGCCTTGTGGCAGTGAGGAACAACAGACTTCCTACAATCTTCCTATACTGCTCCTCATTTGCTGCACCACTTCCATCATCTTTACTTAATTTCTCAGAAGTAATGAGAGGTATGGAGACAGGTTTACACTCATTTAGACCAAATTTATCCAATAAGGAAGAAGCATACTTCCTTTGATGGATAAAAATGCTAGTATCTGTTTGTATAACCCTCATCCCCAAGAAATGATGAAGCACCCCGAGATCTGTCATCTCATATTTATCTTTCATGTCTTCTTTGAACTCATTCAGCATCTCCTGGTTATTTCCAGTGTATACTATGTCATCAACATAGATAGAGACAATTAGAATATCCTTATCTCCCCTTGTCTTAGTATAAAGAGTTGCTTCACTCAAGCTCTTTATGAATCCACACTGAGTGAAATAACTATCAATCTCTCCATACCAGGCTCTAGGTGCCTGCTTCAATCCATACAGAGCCTTATACAATGTGTAGACTTTATCTTCTTTGCCATTAATCACAAATCCTTCGGGTTGTTCAACATAGACTTCTTCCTGCAGTTGTCCATTCAGAAATGCAGATTTAACATCAAGTTGATATAATTTCCAGCTTCTCTGTGCAGCAAGAGCTATCAAAGTTCGGATTGTATCTAGTCTAGCAACCGGAGCAAAGGTCTCATTGTAATCAATTCCTGGTTTCTGCATATACCCCTTGGCAACTAGCCGTGCCTTGTTCTTTTGTACTGATCCATCCAAGTTCAACTTGGTTTTGAATACCCATTTCACCCCAATAACATGTTTATCACTTGGTCTATCCACCAATTCCCAAGTTCTATTCTTCTCAATCATGGTCAGTTCTTCTTCCATAGCTTTTATCCAAGCTTGATCTTGAGCAGCTTCTTCGAATTTTTCAGGTTCCACAATACACAAATTGCACTGTGCCATAATATCATTTATGCTTCTCCATTTCACTGGAGTATGATCATAAGACTGAGGAATCTCAACAGATTCTTGAATGCTGCTTTCTTGTTCTTCAGTATGAGAGAATGTAGAGGAACTGGAGGCACAGTCTTGAATCTCACCCAACCCATGTGAATTCTGAATGTGGGTCACAGCAACAGAGTTCTCTGAATGTTCCTTCCAATTCCAGGTCATAGTTTCATCAAAAACTACATCTCTTGAAAGAATTAACTTCTTAGTGCATGGATCAAACACTCTGTATCCCTTCTCACATGTAGCATATCCAACAAACACACATTTGACACTCTTAGCATCTAGTTTCTGTCTCATTTCAGATGGTATATGCACATAGCAGATTGATCCAAATACTTTTAGGTGACCAATTCCTGGTTTTCTGCCACTGTATGCCTCAAATGGTGTCAGATTATCCAGTGCTTTTGTAGGTGATCTGTTTAGAATGTACACTGCTGTATGCACTGCCTCAACCCACAGAAAATATGGCATGCTTTTATCATGAAGCATTGCCTTGGCCATCTCTACAACTGTTCTATTCTTCCTCTCCACTACTCCATTTTGCTGTGGAGTATAGGCCATAGACAGTTGTCTTTGTATTCCTTCAGCCTCTAAGAATTGGTTGAATTCATTTGATACAAACTCACCTCCTCTGTCACTTCTTAGGCACTTTACTTTGAAACCACTCTGTAATTCTACCATGGCTCTAAACTTCTTGAAACAAGTTAGAGCCTCAGATTTTTGTCTTAGGAAGTAAACCCATGACATTCTTGTATAGTCATCAATGAGAAGCATAAAGTACTTATTCCCAGCAATTGATTCATTTTGCATAGGGCCACACAAATCAGTGTGTATAAGCTCTAGAGGACTGCTTGCTCTCCAAGCTTTCTCTTTTGGAAACCAATCACGATGTTGTTTCCCAAACTGGCATCCTTCACATACACCATCAATGTTTTCAAGATGTGGAAGACCATTTACCATTTCATTTTCTCTGAGTTGTTTAAGGCTCCTGAGATTTAGATGTCCTAATCTCTTGTGCCAAATCCAGGTAGAATTTGAATCGGTGCTAGCTTTCAGAACAAGTTGGCTGTTTTTCCACAGAGAAAGGGGATAACATTTGTTTTCCTTCTTCTTAACTTTGATCACAAGATTATCAAGAGAAGGTCCATCAAATACACTACACAAGCCTCCTCCAAACAAGAGATAGTATCCATGCTCATCCATTTGCCCAACGCTCAGTAAGTTTTCCTTTAATCCTGGCAGATGCATAACCTCCCTGATATACTTCTTGCCTCTATTAGTGTCTATTTCCAATGAACCCATTCCAGCAACATTCACTAACACACCAGTAGGCATTTGCACTTTTCCAGCAACATTTGTTTTTATGTCAACAAGCAGATTAGCATCCCCTGTCATGTGGTTACTACAACCACTATCAATATACCAGTTTCCATTGACATTTGACTCTGAGATTGCACTATTAGCATAGAACAAATTTCCTGTCACTTCCACCTGATTTGCAGAGTTTGCCTTTTGCACAGTCTTCCCTACAGTGCATTCTCTAGCCCAATGACCAAATTTATCACAATTATAACACTTAGGTTTCCCCTTATATCTACATTCACCAAAATGGAATTTGGAACACACTCTACACTGTGGTTTAACTGCATCTTGCTTCACATACCCAGAAGAGTTTGAGTTCTGTGTAGGATTAGTGAATGACCTCTGTTGAAACTTAGGCTTAGATTCCCATTTCTTTCCCTTCGAATTCAAGTGCTTATAGGATTTGAATGTACCAGATTGAGCATTTCCACTGGTTTGTCCTTTTGAACTCACAAAGAATGAGGCAAAAGCCTTTTCAGTGACATCAACACTATGCAAATCAAATCGTTGTTCTTGACTCTTCAAAATTGCTACAACCTCCTGCAGTTCTACAGTTTCTAAGCACTTGGTATTTTCAATAACTAGACATATGGGATCATATGGTTTACTGAGACTAATGAGAACTTTCTGTACAAGCCTTTCATTAGACAGAATCTCACCAAATGTTTTCATCTGATTGATCAATTCATTTAGCCTAGTAAGATACCCAGACAGAGTTTCATCATCACGCATCCTAGCATACTCAAATTCACGTCTCAGGTTTTGTAGTTTCACAGATCTTACCTGATCACCACCATGGTATTCACCATATAACAGATCCCATGCCATCTTCGCAGAATCTGCATTGGCTATTTTAGGGAATATCTGATCTGAGACTGCGTTCTGGATAATACCCAGAGCTTTTGCATCCTGCATATATGCAGCAACAGTTTTCTCATCGTCTTCTTCTCCTGAGCTTCCTTCAATCTTTTTCTCCTTCGATTTTGATGTCGTAACACCTTTTTCCACAAGTTTCCATAACCATTGGGATTTGAAAATCGTCACCATCTTGATTCTCCAGAACTCGTAGTTCTCACCGGAGAAGATCGGAGTTCTCACCTCAGAACTTCCAGATCCAGCCATCCTCGAGCTTTGATGATACGAATACAAATCGAAATCGGGTTTTATGGAATTCCGGCAACGTCGCTCAATCTAGAACGAGCTCAAGTGTAGCTCGATTGATTTTTACGCCCAGATCTCAAATGATCGAACCAGGCTCTGAGGCCATGTTAAAGTTCTAATTGAAGTGTTTTTAGTTGAACGAGAAGTAGGAATAAGGATAAGCTCAAAACTCAAAAACAATGGAGAGAAGATTATGATGGTGGTGCTCTCTGTTGAAACTTGCACAGAGAGTAAACTGCATATATAGTATTGCTTCACACGCACACACTTTGCACAACGGTTGGGTTACAAAGCATAATAGAAAGAGGATGATCTCTGCCACACATCTAGATGGACACAAGGAGATCTTTACACATGTTACAAAACCCTTTTTACAATATGACCTCTACACTTGGTTTAATTACCAAAGTGAATACACAATTAGACACAAGACTTATTTACTTCTAATATTCATGTAAGCTCAATAGCTTATACACTAACAGTTGTGCCCGTATAAGTAATATGTTTTTCAAAGCACTAACAATCTCACACTGACCAGAGTCGTCGGGCATAGGCATCCCAACAGAGAGAAGTTCTCTAGTTCTTTTCTGTACTTCTTCAGTCCCACAACCAGTGTTCAAAAGAAGTACGTCTGGTCCCCTAAAAAGATTGCGACAGTCATTTTACACATTCAAGTAACAAGATCCCCAGTGAAATAAATGTAAAGCAAAAATGAAACCAAAATATATTGAATGCATCTTTACGCCGAGACAGCCACTATAGAATGCTCAGGATTAGGATTCCAAGCCACATATTTGACGGCTTCACCAATATCGCAGATTTTGACACATCTACCAGTTTCAAACTCCCAAATACGCAAAGTTCCATTCAATGAACCTGTAAGAACCACAACAGATGATGAGATTTACATCCAATTTCAATTACCTAACTGAAAGTAACAGAGAATTAAGCATGACATTGATACCTGATGCAATCCACTGCCCTGAAGCTTCTACAGAAACAGATGTAACTGCATCCTCGTGGCCTGTATATTCAAGATAACATGCTACAGGGTAAGGCTTAAGTTCAGTTCGGCTCGGTAGCTTAGGCTTGAGAGATTCAGGGTCTATATTAAGTTGAAACATCATATGACTAGAAGACCAGAATTAGATTGTACATTTTGAAAGATCTTGCAAAACTATCAAAACCTGACAGAATAATCACTAGGGAATCTTTCCCTCAAACAGGATTTTTCACTTACACGTTTCTTTCGGACTTTGGGGCACAAATATAGATCCAAACATCTCTCAAAGCGCACATATCAATAAAAATAGAAATGGATCCGCGTGATGGATCTTGTGCGGGTTAATAGTTTTAATTCGTGGTAAACCAGTGGGGTAGGCGCCTCTTGGCCTCCCGCAGAAAAGCTTGTTGCACTCCACCTCTCAATTAGTCCCTGGAATTTAATTTATAAAAATAATACGTAGAAGCGAGTGTCCGACCCGACCTCTTTCCTTTGCCCTTTCGTGCTCGGCTCCCTCACAGAGCCTTCTTTCCGAAGATTCATTCCTTTGGCACAGAACCTTCACCCAATCTTCAACCAGGTCAGGCGTGGCCGTTTAGTCCATGGTCCATTGGATGGTCGGTGCAAGGCCAGAAATTGGAACACATTGATTCCGCTACAGCATTCTCATAGGCAGGGATGCTTCTCATATTTGCAAACCTAACCAATATGATAATGGGGTGCGTGTTAGAAGCTGAACAATCATGGAGAGTAACAAATTAACATTAGTCCAAATTTCAATTCACATTCCATATTACCTTTTAGGTATAACTTTAGGACGGTCTTCTTCATACATTAACTGGTAAGAGCTGATCTCTTCTTGTGTTGGGATGTATTCCAAAGATGGATTGAAGGACTCTTCATGGCCTAAAAGAAAATTTAAATTTTAAGATTTCCATCAAGTCTCAAGATATTTCACGCAAGCAAAAAGTGTTGAGAATTAAGCTGCACACTAGCTTAATATCGAGCTACAGATGACAATCCTGCAGAAATGAGTTGATGAGAATGCAGAGATTAAGAGATGAAAAACTTACTATTTTTAGAAGTAGCCGTTAGATTTAAATTACAACGGCTAGATTAGTTTCTAATTTAGGAAACTTGCACAGCTGTTATTCCTATTTGTTTAGGATTGTACTATGTCATTCGATCCTCTCCTAAGTGGAAGGAGCACAACCTCTGATGGCCTCAATGGCTGGAGATGTGTCCTTGATCCCTAAAAAATAGGATTTGGCATTTGACTGTGCTGATGATATATTCTCTGTACATTCTTCTTCGATTCCAATTTAAGAAAATACAAGAACAGTCTCTATTCTCTGCACTTAACCTTTCTCAAAATTCTGCAAAGTTTTCACCTTTTACCTGTTAATCAACCTAATAGCTATGTTTGATACCATTTGAACATGGTATTAGAGCTCTAGGTTTGATTCCAGAAAGGGGTGTAAACTGTGAGGAGGTTTTTCATGAGAAAAACTCCCATAAGGGATAAAGGTGGTTCCTTTGTTGGTTGGTTCACTGATACTCACTAAGAAATGGTGGGATCGAGTTCTTCCAGTGGAGATTTACGAGCTCCATAGTTTGATGGTGCAAATTACGATTTTTGGGCTGTCAAAATGGAGACTATCCTTATATCATATGATCTATGAGATGTGGTAAAACTCGGAGTACAACCGTAGCTGATTCCCGAGAAGGAAGAAGGCTCTGGAGATGAAGAAAGTGAGGCTGAGCAAGTTCCTGTGGATGCACCCATCATCTCCAGAGAAGACAAAATCAAAAACACCAAGGTGCCAAGTCTCATTCAGGGAGCAATAACAGATGAGCTCTTCCCTCGCATCAGAAATAAGAAGACTGTGAAAGGGGCTTGGGACATTCTAAGAAGAGAGTTTAGATGAGATAAAAAGGTAAGAGCTGTAAAACTTCAAGCAGTTAAGGCTGATTTTAAGTATATGAGAATGACAGAAGGTGAAACCCTAGATGATTATTTGGCTAGGTTTTTTATTGTGAATAATCTAAAGTCAGTTGGTGAAGATGTGCTTGAGAAAATGATTGTGCAAAAAACTATTGATAAGTCTAAGTAGGAGGTATAAGTCCATTGTGTCCACTATAGAGGAAACTCGAGATTTGGATGCCATTAGAGTTGAAGAAGTCATTGCATATGTCAAAGTCTATGATAAAAAAGAAGATATGCATGATGAAAGGGATAAGGTGACAACAACTGAGAGAGCCTTTAGTAGTCTCAGAGTTGAAAACAATCAAGTTACTGGAACTTACAAAGGTTCATAGAACAAGCAAAACCAGAAGTGGCAGGGGCAATACAAGAAGGGAAATAATTGGTCTTAAAGTGGAAACTAAAACAATACCAATGGTTCAAGCCGGAACAACAACCTTGGAGGAAACTGGAATAATAAATTCAATTCACAGAATAAGCAAGGGATTAGTAGTCAAAGTGGTGTAAAAACACAGTGCCAAGTCTGTGAGAAATACCATTTTGGTGTGTGCAGATACAAAGGAAAAGCCAAGTGTGGAAAGTGCAACCGTTTTGGTCATATTGTAAAGGACTGCGATAGTCACAAGCAAGTAGCCAACTATGCTTAGGAAGAAGAAGTAACCACATCAACCATGTTCTATGCTTGTCACTCAACTTCAATTGCACAAGATAGAACTGTATGGTTTGTGGACAGTGCCTACAATAATCATATGACCTCTCAAGAGTCTGTGTTAATAAACATTGATAGATTTGTGACATGTAAGGTTAAAATGGGCATTGGAGACCTTACAAGCTACTGGGAAAGACACTTTAGTTATTGAAACTCAACGTGGGAAAAGGTATATAAATGAAGTGTTGCTGGTTCCAAGTTTGGATGAAAACTTATTGAGTGTAAGTTAGATGTTGAAGCATGGATTCTATGTTCTATTTGGAGGGAATATGGCAATAATCTTTGATGACATCAGCCTAAATAATGTTGTAGCAAGAGTGACAATGGTTGGTAATAGATGTTTTCCTCTTTTACTGGAATCTATAACCCTTGCAGCAAAATGTTGATGCACAAAATTGATGAGGACTTTGGTACAACAGAAAGTGTCAAGTTTGTGACCATCGCTAGATTGCTCCGGTCACTAGTGTGGATAAGTATGTAAATGGACAGAGACAAGGAAGCAAACACAAGATGTTTGTGGTTCATCCAGATTGGCTACGTCCACGAAGTACAGGAGTTCTCATTAATTGTGAAGGGTTTACACAAATACATAGTTTCAAGCTCTCCTTTAATGAGTTCTAGTGAATGATTTAGTACAAATGACATTAAGGATTATTGTGAGAGAATGATCTCCTTTTATAGAAGAGAGTTTCTAGCTTTATTCTGACTTTGACGCGTGTTGTGCTGTAATTGGTCTTTGATGTTGATACGTGTCATGCTGTGATTGGCCTCTTAGTTAGGGGGAAACTCTTGTGGGTCCTTGACGGTATAACGTTGACTATTGCTCAGTAGTTTCAAGATTGGTCAAGTATGGTACAAACACAAGAAAAGCATCTGTGACTGAAGATTCTTGGATTTGGCATAAGAAGTTGGGTCATTTGAGCTTTGGAAGTATGAAGAAGATGCAGCAAAAGGAAATGGTGCTTAGATTACCTGATCTAGCAAAATGAAGGGTGTGTGTGAAGGCTGTGTATTAGGGAATCATCACAGAGAACCATTTGACGAGGGAAAAGTGTGGAGAGCAAGCTATCCACTTGAGTTGGTACACACTGATGTATGTAGACCAATGCAAAATGAGTCTATTGGTGGAAATATGTACTTCATCACATTCATTGATGATTTCTCAAGAATGTGTTGGGTATACTTTCTCAGAAATAAATCTGATACCTTCAATGTTTTTAAGAACTTCAAAGCCTTTGTTGAGTTGCAAACTGGTTTCAGTTTAAAAAAACTAAGAAGTGACAAAGGTGGTGGATACATCTCTCATGAGTTTCTGGACTACTGTGCAAGCATGGGAATTGAGAGGCAACTGACTATTGCTTACTCTTCTCAGCAAAATGGAGTTGCTGAGAGAAAAAATAGAACGATTGGTGAAATGGCATGATCCATGATGGTTGAGAAAGGAATTCCTGTGATTTTTTGGGCAGAAGCTGTGAGCACAGGTGTGTATTTGCAAAATAGATGCTTTACAACATTTGTGTTGGATAAAACACCTTTTGAAGCCTTCACAGATAGGAAGCTTGGAATTAAACATCTAAAAGTATTTGGTTGTATTTGCTATACTCATGTTTTATCACCACTGAGACATAAATTTGATGAGATAACCAAACAAGGAGTATTCATGGGATATGGAAGCTGTGAAAAGGGCTATAGAGTGTATGATCTGCAAACTAAGAAGATTGTACCCTCAAGGAGTGTGATTTTTAGTGAAAACCAGTCACGGAATTGGGAAAGTAAACAAGTGCAGTCTCTCTCAATACCCTTCAATCTTGAAGGGAATGATGCAGAAAATGAAACTAGAGAAGAATCAATATATGCAACTCAGTTAAACAATGTTGAATGTTCTCATTCAAACATAAGTATGATGAGTTAGTTGAGAACAATGGTGGAAGTCAAAGTTAAGGCTCCATACCTAGCTCCATTCCAGTGAAGTTAAGAACTCTAGAAGATATATATGCAAGACGTCAATTGTGCATTATAGAACCAGAGAACTATCAAGAAACAACAAGTGATATAGCTTGGCAAGAGGCTATGAATGTAGAGTTGGAAATGATTAAAAACATTAACACTTGGGAGCTTGTTGATAGGCCTGCAGACAAACCTATTATAGGTGTAAAATGGGTGTTTAAGACTAAGCTCAACTTGGATGGGGTAGTTTAAAAGCACAAGGCCAGGCTTGAACCTGGGATAGACTACAATAAAACCTTTGCACCAGTGGCAAGGTTGGACACAATTCAAACTTTCATTGCACAAGGCTAGGCTGGAAACTATTTCAATTGGATGTCAAATCAGCCTTTTTAAATGGTGTGCTTGATGAAGAAGTGTATGTTTAGTAGCCTGAAGGGTTTGAAGTTAAGGAAGGCTCTATATGGACTTAAACAGGTACCTAGAGCCTGGTATAGTGAGATTGATGCATATTTCTCCCTGTGTAAATTAAAAAAAAGCACAAGTGAAGCCATATTGTATGCAAGGTCTGATAATGAAAGAGGGTTGATAATTGTCTCAATATATGTTGATGACATTGTCTACACTGGAAGTAGTGAAAAGATGCTTAGTGAGTTCAAAAGAGAAATGATGCAAAGATATAAATGTCAGATCTTGGACTTCTACATCATTTCTTAGGCATAGGGATACTACAAACTGATCAAGGAGTGTTCATACACCAAAGTAAGTATGCCAAGTCTCTACTTGTGAAATTTGGACTTGAAGATTGCAAACTAGTATCTATTCCTTTGCCCACTGGTGAAAAACTTAAGAAAGTGGATGGGAGTGAATTGGCTGATGGAGGACTTTACAGGAAAATTGTGGGAAGCCTATTATATTTAACAGGAACTAGACTTGATCTGATGTATGCTACAAGTTTGTTATCCAGGTTTATGAACAGTTCTACAAACAAGCATCTGAGAGTTGCAAGAAGGGTACTAAGATATGTGCAAGGGACTCTTAATTATGGCATTGAATATGTGAATGAGAATTATGCAATTCTCATTGGATTTTGTGATACAGATTGGGCAGGTAGTGAGGATGATAGTAGGAGCACCTCTAGGTATGCTTTTAACTTTGGCAGTGGGGTATTTTCCTGGGCTTCTGTGAAACAAAACACAGTTGCACTATCAACTGCTGAAGCTGAGTATGTCTCAGCATTTGAGGTAAAAAACACAGTCCATTTGGTTGAGATTTGTCCTTGATGACTTTGGAGAAATGCAAACTGAGGCAACCCCTTATTTTGTGATAATATGTCAGCCATTTCCATGGTTAAAAATCCAATCTTCCATAAGAAGACTAGGCACATAAACAGAAAGTATCACTTCATAAGAGAAGCTCTATAAGAAGGTGTGATTGATTTAAGGTTCTGTACAAGTGAAGAGCAACTTGCAGATATATTTACAAAGGCACTGCCAAAGGTGAGGTTCAATCAGTTGAGATTGAGACTTGGAGTAAAGCCAGTAAGCAGCTTAGGAGAGGCTGTTGAGAATTAAGCTGCATACTAGCTTAATATCGAGCTGCAGATGACAATGCTGCAGAAAGAAGTTGAAGAGAATGTAGAGATTGAAGAGATGAAGAACTTTCTATTTTTAGAAGTAGTCATTATATTTAAATTACAACGGCTAGATTAGTTTCTAATTTAGGAAACCTACACAGTTGTTCTTCCTCTATGTTTAGGATTGTACTATGTCATTCGATCATCTCCGAAGTGGAAGAATCCCAACCTCCGATGGCCTCAATGGATGGAGATGTGTCCTTGATCCCTGAAAAATAGGATCTGGCATTTGACTATGCTGATGATATATTCTCTGTGTATTCTTCTTCGATTCCAATTTAAGAAAATACAAGAACATTCTCCATTCTCTGCACTTTACCTTTCTCAAAATTCTATGCTGGAAAGTTTTCACCTTTTACATGTTAATCAACCTAAAAGCTATGTCTGATACCATTTGAACAAAAAGGAATTGCTCCCTATCTGATTTTTTACAATCCTGAGAATGTGGATGAAAACAAGTACCTGACAACTTCGGCATTGGTGCAAGAATGCAAGTTATATGGTTATTCTTTTCTGTTGAATTAGAGTCATCTTCCCACAATCGGTAAACACTTCCTTCTTCTTCTTCTTCTTCTTCTTCTTCGGCATTGGTGCAAGAATGCAAGTTATATGGTTATTCTTTTCTGTTGAATTAGAGTCATCTTCCCACAATCGGTAAACACTTCCTTCTTCTTCTTCTTCTTCTTCTTCTTCTTCTTCTTCTTCTTCTTCTTTAGACTTTTTAGGCTTAATTAAACCCTTACAAATGGCCAACTTAATCTTATTTTACAATCCTGAGAATGTGGATGAAAACAAGTACCTGACAACTTCGGCATTGGTGCAAGAATGTAAGTTAGATGGTTATTCTTTTCTGTTGAATTAGAGTCATCTTCCCACAATCGGTAAACACTTCCTTCTTCTTCTTCTTCTTTAGACTTTTTAGGCTTAATTAAACCCTTACAAATGGCCAACTTAATCTTATTAACCTATAGAGTCATCAGAAAAAGCTCAGAGTATGGAACAGGAAGCCATCTTAAACTGGAAAAGATGACAATAATAATTTCTCCAACCCAAACACTAGAAGGAAAAAAAAAAAATAGAAAAACAGAAGTATGCTGCACTTGTCTATTTTTCACAAGCTACATTGAAAATAAAATAAAACTAAGGGTAAGGAAAAAGAAAGAAAGCACACAATAGGCGCAATACATTTAACATGCCTTACCAGTTTACTTTCAGATTTTGAAGGAATGAATCGTCTTTTGTGTTCAGGTGCATTTGATAGTGGATGCTTGGAGTCATCCCATTTAAACCAATCAGCATATGGCCGCACTTGAAACATGGAGAATTTTACTTCAACTTTAATAAGGAATTTGATAGGATTTTGACTACCTACAAAAGTAGGGATAAAAACACTTAAAAATACTTACAAGAGAACAAGGTTGTCGTAGTATAGCAGCTCAAATAAGATCGTTTCCCACAGGGATTGAATGAATAATTTGTGTTTAAAATCAACTCTTAATTAATTATTTAAAACAAAGTTTGGAAAATGTTGATTTTTGATGTGAGAATTACTTGACACTCAAATTAAACCCTCTTTTTGTCAAATTGTAGTATAGGTGCAAGTAGGGATCGTTCTGGACCGGGGATTAGGAGGGATTGCAAAACTCTTGGAAACTGACTCAAAAACGTAAAATAAAGTTTAAAACACTAAACTAGACTCAAAAACTCAAAATGCTTTAAAAACACAAACTAAATTGAATTCTAACTAAAATGAACATTAAAGCAAAAGGGGGATTGAGGTTTTTACGAAAATTGAAATAACGAAACAAGTTAATAAACTAGACAGAATGTAAATATGAAATTTATGGATGAATGCTAGCTAAGGGGTTCATCTCCATACATGTTACACTTGCATACAAGATTGATTCTCAGTTGGTCTTTTCAATAAACCATGAATTCTCAACGCCCCGGGTTAATTAGGTCCGCTTAAATTAACCGTCAAGTTTTCCTTAAGTTAATGAATTGGATGATTGCATACGACAATCCAAAGCATTCCTCACAAGTTCCCTACATGAATTGCATAATAGAGATACAAGCAAGAATCATTAAGCAACATGAAAACTATAAGTGTTGACGAGGCATTCGTTACTATGATTGCATGAAACTTATGCCAAGAATTTGTTTAACGCGATTGTTTATAAGCAACCTCCACTACTTGTGAATATAAGTTCGTAACTATTACGTGAAACTCACTTATATTCTAGCGTCATATTCATGCATGAAAATTAAGCGTTCATTCTCAATAAACATACATAAATAGGATATCAATCAAATAGTTAAACAAATTGAATTCACAACTTATGAAACGTAATTAAAAGTAATCAAATCATATTGCAAGCATAAACATATATTTCGAATCACCCCCCTAGCTAGGGGGGGGTTTAGTTCTTCATAACATTGAAATCAAAGAAACACCTAAACATTCCAACAACTCAAACTTGAATTGTATGAACGTTTAAGCACTCTTCTCTTCCATTCCTCATACGTACAAAACAAAGAGAATTAAAATGAAACATTGAAATCAAAGAATCACCTAAACATTCCAACAACTCAAACTTGAATTGTATGAACGTTTAGGTCCTCTTCTCTTCCTCGTTGTTGTAGCACAAGGTCTAAGGTGAGGTTTGGGGGATTATGGAAATGGTAGAGGAGTGGTGTGTTGTGTATGAAAATGAGATGTCCATGAATGAATGAATGCAAGGGTATTTATAGGAGTAGTGGAGGGAACATATGGCTATGTCATTTGTAGGTGAAGTAGGTGGATGTTGTAGGTGAAGTAGGTGGATGTTGTAGGTGAAGTGGATGTTGTAGGTGAAGTAGGTGGATGTTGTAGGTGAAGTAGGTGGATGTTGTAGGTGAAGTGGATGTTGTAGGTGAAGTAGGTGGATGATATGTTAAGTGATAAGTGATAAGTGATATGATATGTGGTTATGATATGATAAGTGGTTAAGTGGTGATGATAAGTGATAAGTGCATGTGGGTTAACTAATGAAGGAAATGCATGTGCAATGACAATGTGTTAGAATGGATGTGTGTTATGCATGGCATGATTGGGATTAGGAAAGGTTTAAATGTCCTAAAACTAAAGAGAACAAGGTTCCAACACTTTGGCTCCAATTAGGTCTTCAATTTCGTCCAACACTTTGGCTTCAAGCATAAGCTATCCGTCCTTAGCCCAAAAGTGCTCCAAAAGTCTCCAAAATGCATCTTTTTGCTCCTTTAGCCCTTTGGACCTACAAACACACGAAAATAGCTTAAAGTACTAAAATAACTAAAGAAACATAACGTAAATGTACGAGAACAAGCCATTTAAGTCGCATAAATATGCTCCTATCAAATACCCCCACACTTAGCTTTTGCTAGTCCTCGAGCAAAACAAAACAAAAGAAACCAAAAACAAAACAAAACGAACAAAACACAACCTACACCTTCCAACAATCGTCTCAGATTTCCAATGCACATGACAAGTTAAAAATCATTAGTCCCATAGATTTTTAGCCATCTTTACAGTTAAGTACATTCTTAATCATAGTCACCACATACTAGTTCACAATTAAGCATTTAAAACACATTTCGAAAGTAGTAACATGCTTTTAGAGAATTTGCTCAAATCCTTACAAAATATGCACTCGTTTTTCACACAGATTTTCTGACTACACACCCTACACTAGTTATATGTGAGAAGATTGATGTAAATATGAATTCTAACACTCACATATGTTATAATAAAGAAAGCATTTTCTGGATTTACGATAATGACATGAATATGATCTCATGAATGGAATGCTACTACTTAGAATGAGAACCAGTGATTCCATAAGCTCATATCAATTCCAAACTCCACATATTGAATACATAACATCAAGATAGAAGTTGAGGGTTGTAACGGGGCTAAGGGTAATGGTTTAACAAAGAAAGGTAAAGTAAAACAAAGGTTCTTAAAGCAATAGTGAGCAAAGTATTGAATTAGGCACTTAGAATTCCCTTAAGAACGCAGAAGTCAACTTTGAACACCCAAGGGAAAATCACACAAGACTTAGGGCCATATTCAACTTTTTGGACCCTTTCTTCAACCATCAACGCTCGTGAGTTCATTCTTACTTATTTTCACTCCTTTTTTTTTTTTTTTTTTTTTTTTTTTTTTTTTTTTTTTTTTTCTTTTCTTCTTTTTCTTTTGAATCTCAAAACATACATATAAACGTAAGAACAAACTTTTACTCCCCCACACTCATTTTCTTGCATAATGTAACTCAAAAGGAATTCATTTAAGTCATGCTCACTAAACTTTAAGAACAAGGGTATAGGAAAGTCCTACTCTAAGCTAGGTAAGGGGTGATGTGGGTAAACAAGGAATAAAGGCAAAACGAGGCTCAACGGGGTTAAAACTTACAACATATACGAAGTATGGGAAGTAAGGCTATTTGGCTATGGTGGTGGTCACTACACAACTTCTTCTTGAATATGTGTTATGCAAATCAATAACATGCTTTGAATGAAATGGGCATGAGTTCTAGCATTTGGAACTATATGATGAAACGCCTTCTAAGTAGTAACCAAGCAAAGAATAATGAGATCATGCAACGACTTTAGAAAACAAGAAATCACAGATTATACTCTCCAAAGAACGTTATAGGCTCAAGTCTCTCAGGGTTGTAGCGTTTGTTTGAGTTCCTTCCTTCAAGCATGTTACAAAAACGAATTTTTTTCTTTTATGATTGCATGTGAAGTCATACATTATAACCATAACCAAGCATATACCAAGAGTAAATCAAACTTTTCTCTATGTTTATAACTCTTCCTAACTGTCATGCAATTATAAACCAAATCCTTATCATTGTGTTGGAAGGTACCCTAAGACACAAACACACAAAAACGACTCTTAAAACAACTCTTTTTGGGTTTTTCAAAACAATTTTTCAAATTTTTATGGGATTTTCGAATTATAAAACAAAACACACTAAAACACTCTAAAACAACTTAAAAACACCTTAAAACAGCAAGGAACAACATTTGAAGTTATGGGTGATAAAATCCCACGAATTTGCATTAAATATACTTAGTTACCCCCCCACACTTAAATCAAACATTGTCCTCAATGTTTTAACCATAGATTCACACAAAGCATAAGTAAATACACAAAAAGCACTTAAACATACTAAACATGGCAGAATGTAATTAACAAAGAGAAGAGTTTAGAGACGCAAATCTGGTTATAGAGTGTAAATTCCATCTTCTCCTTGGTAATTGCATTGAGGCTTTTGATCTTTGTGATTCCACAGGCTTACTCTTGAACTGGTTTCTGCCCATCGTTGATTTTCCTTTGTGCTACTTCTTGAACTGGGCAGCAGGATGGTTCTTTTGGTCTCCCCCGAAGGTCTGAGCTTACTCCTTTGGTCTGTTTCTTTGTTCAATCTTTCCAATTCGTATTGAAAAGGGTTGGAGGATAACTCAGCCTAAGCTTGTCTCCACATGCTTCAATGTATCATTTGCACTTGCCTTACTCGCTCCCCTTTGCAGAAGTGGTCCCTTCTCCGGAAGTGTATCAACCGTTGAAGATGACTACTCGAGAGCAACGCTAGGTAAGCAATCAGGAATAGATCCCAGGCAGTTGGCTCCAGATCGGAAGATTGACTCCAAGTGCCGGCTGATTGCTTCTTTTACTTTGCCATGCGAGTAAGAACAAGGACAAAGAAAAAGACAGGGAAAGAGCATGATATGAGATACTTTTGCTTTTGACCTTGATGATATGAGATACCTTTGCTTTGAAGAAGCGGTGAATGAATCAGCACAAGCTTCAATCCGCCGTTTCCTCCTGGGTCATATGTACTCCAGGCATCTGGTATCATCTTTGGGGAAGAAGAAAGAATTGAGTATTTTGAAAGGCTTTGCTGGGAGTGCGCCCTCAGAGGTGAGGGAGAGTTGGGCAATTTCTTCAGGTTTGCCCTGCCATAAAAGACGAAGGTCGACATATATAGAGATAATATCAAGTGGTGGTACTTTTTACCCTTGTCGACAAACGTTTTGATCCCGCAAATCCGGCTCTTTGAAATAGTGGCGCCTCTTCGATCTTTGAATACGCCTCTTCGATTTCTGAGCAGGCGCCCCTTCGATTTCTGAACGACGCCCCTTCACTTTCTGAACGACACGTGGTAGTGCAGATGCGGCTCCTTTTGACAAAGCTGCACGCGTTTTCTGAAAAGCAGAGAAAGCGTCGCCGAACTTTGCGCTTGTCGGCTAAAGATGTGTAGATGCGATGATGGCCTCCACGTGTTTTCAGCTTTGTCAGAAATCTTTTGACAAAGTTGAACGCGTTTTCTGAAAAGCCGAGGGAGCGTCGCCTAAATTACGCCGGAAAATCCGGCTCTTTGAATCGGTGGACGCGTCGTCTTGGCTTTTTATAGAGCTATCAATCACCCCAACACACACACTCTGAAGATTTCCCATTCCTGAAACTCGACTCCGGCCCTTTGTGAAATTTTTAACTTCATCCACCCCTTCTCTTTGAACACTTTTGAAAAATGGCAAACTCATCGAACCTTAGCTTGGAATTGAGCCTTAGCAGTGATACGGGCGCGCCGCGTCAAGGTAACGTATGGCGCCCTTCTTTCTTATCTTCTAACGGTCTTCTTACAGGTGAAGACTCCGTGATGCAGGACGCCACAACAGCTACAATAGTAGCTAGGAACCTCCTCACTCCAAAAGATAGTAGGCTGCTGTCAGGACGGTCCGATGAGTTGGCCGTTCAAGAGTCCCTCGCACTTAGTGTTCAGTGTGCGAGTTCTGTGTCCAACATGGGCCAACGCCTGCTTGCCCGCTCCCGTCAGGTGGAATCATTGATGGCAGAGGTGGAGAGTCTTAAGCAAGAGATCCAGCAGCTTAAGTACGAGAATAGAAGTTTGCATGTGCTTGCAAATAACTATTCGTCGGGCATGAAGAGAAAGCTTGATGAGCTGCAAGAATCTGAGGGTCGAATTCACAGTGACCGTCAAAGGCTTGCGGCTTGTCTCCAGAGGCACCTTTTTCCTGGGTCATCCAGCGCTTGGCCAAGTATTGAGGCCTGGAATGCTCTAGCTCCGATGGCTTCCGCTCCGATGCCTCCCGCTTCTGCGCCTTCCGCTCCTATGCCTTCCGCTTCTATTCCTTCTGCTTCGACGCCTCGTAGCGGGGCTTCACGTAAACATCCTCTGTGAAGGCTCCATCTTTCTCCATGTTTAGTATCTTTTTTTTTTTTTTTTTTTTTTTTTTTTACATAAATAAAATCAAACGGCATGGAATTTATCTTTGAATGGGCGGTGATACTTGAAATGATCCGGTAATAGTTTAAATTCCAGATTGGGTGCCTGAATCATTAACCACATGTTAGTATAAAAGAAAATTGAAATTCGGGGAGGCGGCTTACCTGTGTGCTCCAAAATGAACTCCAGAATAAACACCCCTTCGAAAGTTATGACTTGTCCCGTGTCATAAAATCCAACTTCCTTGGGAATTGTGGTTTCAAATATGTCCTCTTTGATGCCTTCTACATCTTCTCCAGCCACTACCTTCTCTTGAATCATTCTTCTTGGTGTACAAAGTCCTTTGAAGAATTCAACACCATCTAAAACTTGCTGTGTTGCACCAAGAATTTGAATAGCATTTTGCACCTTTGGGAAGGCTTCCACGATGTCCTTTTTACTCTCTTCTTGGTTGGGAATCAAAAACCTGCTAGGAAAAGGGACATTGGGTGGAATAACATCAGAATAACATGGAATTGGGACGTCCTTACTGGTGGTGGGTGGTTTAGAGGGCTTAGGGGGCTGCGGCAAGGGTTGTTCTACCCTTGCCGTGTGCATGTCTTCTTCCTCCTCCTCAATTAGCAGCTCTTCATCCACTTCTAGGCTATGTTTGGACATTTTTAGGTCAGCTCCAACCTCCATAGCACTTCCCAAAGTGATAGCATTATGGATTTCAAAATCTTCCTTCGAGTTTTCAATAGTTGAGTTGGAAAGTTCACTTTGCTCTTGAATTTGTTTCATGAACTCCATAATCTGCCCAAATTGCTCGTCCAATTTACCCAACTTCTTGTCTTGATTTTGTTCGTCCTGCGTCAAAGAGGTTAGTAATTGAAAATTTTTATCATTATCCATGGACATACTTGAACTTGATTGGAATTGTTGTGGGGGAGGTTGTGGTGGCTGCATAGGTGTTGTATTGAACTCCTCATATGGTTGCCAATATGCTTCTTGTTGAGCCTCCTTGGCTTGATTTTGTGACCCCTGCGCCAAAGAATTTATTTCATTAAGAATTTGAATATAATCTATTGGCGAACTTGAATTTAATTGAGCATATTGCATATGAAGTTGTGGTGGCTGCATAGGTCTTGAATAGAACTCCTCATATGGTTGCCAATATGCTTCACGTTGAACTTGTTGATCTTCCCACCATATAGAGTTTGAATGATCCCTCCAATCTCTTTGTGGACATTGATTGGCTTGAAATCCTTGCCTATATGAAGCACCAAATGTAGGGACACTCTGCATTGTGGTCCTTTCGGCATACGGCGACAATTTAGAAGTAAGATTTGCCAATTGAGCTTGAATGCTAGCAAAATCCATATCTTACTTCTCTAGTACCTAAAATCAAAGAAAGAGAACTAAATCAAATATCAAAAGTAACAACAAACAAAGAAAACAACACTAAGTTTAGAAACTAAAACGAAAACAACTAAACAAAAAAAAAAAAGAAAAGAACCAAGGGATTAGCAAAGTTGCTAATCCCCGGCAACGGCGCCAAAATTTGATGTGAGAATTACTTGACACTCAAATTAAACCCTCTTTTTGTCAAATTGTAGTATAGGTGCAAGTAGGGATCGTTCTGGACCGGGGATTAGGAGGGATTGCAAAACTCTTGGAAACTGACTCAAAAACGTAAAATAAAGTTTAAAACACTAAACTAGACTCAAAAACTCAAAATGCTTTAAAAACACAAACTAAATTGAATTCTAACTAAAATGAACATTAAAGCAAAAGGGGGATTGAGGTTTTTACGAAAATTGAAATAACGAAACAAGTTAATAAACTAGACAGAATGTAAATATGAAATTTATGGATGAATGCTAGCTAAGGGGTTCATCTCCATACATGTTACACTTGCATACAAGATTGATTCTCAGTTGGTCTTTTCAATAAACCATGAATTCTCAACGCCCCGGGTTAATTAGGTCCGCTTAAATTAACCGTCAAGTTTTCCTTAAGTTAATGAATTGGATGATTGCATACGACAATCCAAAGCATTCCTCACAAGTTCCCTACATGAATTGCATAATAGAGATACAAGCAAGAATCATTAAGCAACATGAAAACTATAAGTGTTGACGAGGCATTCGTTACTATGATTGCATGAAACTTATGCCAAGAATTTGTTTAACGCGATTGTTTATAAGCAACCTCCACTACTTGTGAATATAAGTTCGTAACTATTACGTGAAACTCACTTATATTCTAGCGTCATATTCATGCATGAAAATTAAGCGTTCATTCTCAATAAACATACATAAATAGGATATCAATCAAATAGTTAAACAAATTGAATTCACAACTTATGAAACGTAATTAAAAGTAATCAAATCATATTGCAAGCATAAACATATATTTCGAATCACCCCCCTAGCTAGGGGGGGGTTTAGTTCTTCATAACATTGAAATCAAAGAAACACCTAAACATTCCAACAACTCAAACTTGAATTGTATGAACGTTTAAGCACTCTTCTCTTCCATTCCTCATACGTACAAAACAAAGAGAATTAAAATGAAACATTGAAATCAAAGAATCACCTAAACATTCCAACAACTCAAACTTGAATTGTATGAACGTTTAGGTCCTCTTCTCTTCCTCGTTGTTGTAGCACAAGGTCTAAGGTGAGGTTTTGATGCGAGATTTATACGCACACAAATTAAACCCTCTTTTTGACAATTGTAGTATAAGTATAAGTAGGGATCGTTCTGGACCGGGGATTAGGAGGGATTGTTAATCACTTGGATTTGACTTAAAAACGTAAAAACATAATATAAAACACTAAACTAGACTCAAAGAATGTAAAACTAAACTTTAAAACACTAAAACAAATCAAAAGACTCAAAATGCTTTTAAAAACACAAACTAAAATGCTATACTAAACTTGAAGAATTCAAAACTAAAAATAAGAAAGATTAAGACTAAGACTTTAAACGAAATATGGGGGGATTGATTTTGGACGAATTTAAACTAAAATGGATAGATTGTAAAGAAAACAAATTGTAAATATGAAATTGACGGAAATGAATGGATGGTATGGCTAGCTAAGGGGTTCTTCTCCACACATGTTACACTTGCATAATAAAAAGATTTCCAATTGCATTTCAATAAATTATGAAACTCATCACCCCGGGTTAATTAGGTCCGCTTAAATTAACCGTCAAGTTTTCCTTAAGTTAATGAATTGGATGATTGCATACGACAACCCAAAGCATTCCCCACAAGTTCCCTACATGAATTGCATAATAGAGATACAAGCAAGAATCATTAAGTTCTTTGAAAACTATAAGTGTTGACGAGGCATTCGTTACTATGGAATACGCATGAAACTTATGCCAAGAATTCGTTTAACGCGATTGTTTATAAGCAACCTCCACTACTTGTGAATATAAGTTCATAACGATTAGGTGAAACTCACTTATATTCTAGCGTCATATTCATGAATGAAAATTAAGCGTGCACTCTCAATAAACATACACAAATAGGTTATCAATCAAATAGTTAAACAAATTGAATTCACAACTTATGAAACGCAATTAGAAGTAATCAAATCAAAATGCAAGCATAAACATTTATTTCGAATTACCCCCTAGCTAAAGGGGGATTAGTTCTTCATAACATTGAAATCAAAGAAACACCTAAACATTCCAACAACTCAAACTTGAATTGTATGAACGTTTAGGCACTCTTCTCTTCCATTCCTTATACGTACAAAACAAAGAGAATTAAAATGAAACATTGAAATCAAAGAATCACCTAAACATTCCAACAACTCAAACTTGAATTGTATGAACGTTTAGGTCCTCTTCTCTTCCTCGTTGTTGTAGCATAAGGTCTAAGGATAGTTGGTTTGGGGGAATGGAAGTGTGGAATGGAGTGAGGAGTGATGGAAATGGAAAGATGGTTGGTGTTTGGATTAGTAGGGAGGGGGGACTCACGGCTAAGGAAAGAATGGAAGTGTTTGAGGGGTGTTGTGTTGTGAATGAGATGTTCTTGAATGAATGAATGCAAGGGTATTTATAGGAGTAGTGGAGGGAACATATGGTTGTTTGTTTAAGATGCAAGTGGCTAATTAATGATGGAAAAGTATGTGATTTAAAGGATGCAAAGTGAATGAATCATGAATCATTGTGGATGAAAGGTGGAAGTGCATGTGTTGATGACTAGGTTAGTGGGTGGAAATCTGAAAATGGCATATAGGAAATAATGAAGATGCAATAAATAATGCATGTAAAGTGTGTGTGAATGCATGTGAAGATGCAATAAATAATGCATGTAGGGTTAGGAAATAATGAAGAAATGCATGTGAGATGTTTGGAAAGGAAATGGGAACCCACAACAATGAAGTTGTTTTGTGTTGTGAATTATGATGAATGCATGTGAGTTAAAGAGGGAGAATGTGGTGAAATGATGAAGTAGGAAGGTGGAAATGCATGTGAGATGTTTGGAAAGGAATAAAGAATGAATGGTGGAAATGTGAGTGAATGATGTGCATGTGTGAGAATGCATGTGGAATTAAGAGGAGTATGGAAGTGAAATAAATGAATGATATGTTAAGTGATAAGTGAATGATATGTGGTGAGTGATAAGTGAATGGTTTGATAAGTGATAAATGAATTAGTTTAAAGGGCTAGGGTTTAAGTACATAGAATGGGCCTAAAATAGGTTGGTTTGTATGGCATAATGTGTTTGATTGGGCTAGAGCCATTGTTTTGTGTCTTCAAGTGCATACAAGGCCTTCAAATTCGTCCATCCTCTTGGCTCCATGGATAAGCTATCCAATCCATGCCCAAAAATGCTCCAAATGGCCTCAAAATGCACTTTCTTGCTCCCTAGGCCCTTAGAACCTGAAAACACACAAAAGAAGCATAAAGGACTAAAATAACGAGAGAAACATAACGTAAATGCACGAGAACAAGCCATTTAAGTCGCATGAATATGCTCCTATCAAATACCCCCACACTTAGCTTTTGCTAGTCCTCGAGCAAAACAGAATAAAAACAAATAAACAAAACGACACTAAACACGTAAAACACAACCTAAACCTTCCAACAACCGTCTTAGGGATTTCCAATGCACATGACAAGTTAAAAATCATCATTCTCACAGATTTTAGTCATCTTCACATTTAAGTACATTCTTAATCATAGTCACCATATACTAGTTCACAATTAAGCATTTAAAACCATGTTTTGAATGTAGTAACATGCCTTAGAGAATTTGCTCAATTCCTTACAAGATATGCACTCGTTTTTCACACAGATTTTCTGACTACACACCCTACACTAGTTATATGTGAGAAGATTGATGTAAACATGTAGACGAACACTCACATATGTTATAACAAGGAAAGCATTTTCTGGATTTACGATAATGACATGAATATGATCTCATGAATGGAATGCTACTACTTAGAATGAGAACCAGTGATTCCATAAGCTCATATCAATTTCAAACTCCACATTATTGAACACATAACGATCAAGATAGAAGTCAAAGGGGTGTAACGGGGCTAAAGGTGTTGGCTAACAATGAAAGGTGAAGGATAAACAAACATTCTTAAAGCAATAGTGAGCAAAGTATTGATTTAGGCACTTAGAATTCCCTTAAGAACGCAGAAGTCAACTTTGAACACCCAAGGGAAAGTCACACAAAACTTAGGGCCAAATTCAACTTTTTTGGACCCTTTCTTCAACCATCAACGCTCGTGAGTTCATTCTTACTTATTTTCACTCTTTTTTTTTTTTTTTTTTTTTTTTTTTTTTTTTTTTCTTCTTTTTCTTTTGAATCTCAAAACATACATATAAACGTAAGAACAAACTTTTACTCCCCCACACTCATTTTCTTGCATAATGTACTCAAAAGGAATTCATTTTAGTCATGCTCACTATCAAATAAGAACAAGGGTGTGGACTGTCCTACACTAGGCTAGGTGAGGATAATGTGGGTAAACAAAGAATAAAGGCTAAACAAGGCTCAACGGGGGTAAAACTTACAACATAAACGAAATATGAGAAGTAAGGCTATTTGGCTATGGTGGCAACTACACAACTTCATCTTGATATATGTTATGCAATTCAATGTCATGCTTTGAATGAAACGGATATAAGTTCTAGCATTTAGTTCTATCATGATACAATTGCATTCTAAGTAGCAGCGAAGCAAGGAATAATGAGATCATGCAACAACTTTAGAAAACACAGAATCACAGATTATAACTCTCCAAAGAAGGTAATAGCTCGAGTCTCACAAGGTTGTAGCGTTTGTACGAGTTCCTTCCTTCAAGCATGTTACAAAAACCAATTTTTCTTTTATGATTGCATGTGAAGTCATACATTATAACCATAACTAAGCATATACCAAGAGTAAATCAAACTTTTCTCCATGTTTATAATTCTTTTTAACAGTCATGCAATTACAAACCAAATCCTTATCATTGTGTTGGAAGGTGACCTACGACACAAACACACAAAAACAACTTTAAAACAACTCTTTTTGGGTTTTTCAAGACAATTTTTCAAATTTTTATGGGATTTTCGAATTTTTTAGTCAAAACACACTAAAACAGTTTAAAAACATTTTTAAAACAGCAAGGAACAACACTTGAAGTTATGGGTGATAAAATTCAACGAATTTGCATCAACATACTTAGTTACCCCCCCACACTTAAATCAAACATTGTCCTCAATGTTTTAAGCATAGATTCACACAAAACATAAGTAAACACACAAACAACAACTAAACATACTAAACATGGCAGAATGTAATTAACAAAGAGAAGAGTTTAGAGACGCAAATCTGGTTATAGAGTGTAAATTCCATCTTCTCCTTGGTAATTGCATTGAGGCTTTTGATCTTTGTGATTCCACAGGCTTACTCTTGAACTGGTTTCTGCCCATCGTTGATTTTCCTTTGTGCTACTTCTTGAACTGGGCAGCAGGATGGTTCTTTTGGTCTCCCCCGAAAGTCTGAGCATACCCTTTTGGTCTGTTTCTTTGTTCAATCTTTCCAATTCGTATTGAAAAGGGTTGGAGGATAACTCAGCCTATGTTTGTCTCGACATGCTTCAATGTATCATTTTCACTTGCCTTACTCGCTCCCCTTTGCAGAAGTGGTCCCTTCTCCGGAAGTGTATCAACCGTTGAAGATGACTACTCGAGAGCAACGCTAGGTAAGCAATCAGGAATAGATTCCAGGCAGTTGGCTCGAGATCGGAAGATTGACTCCAAGTGCCGGCTGATTGCTTCTTTTACTTTGCCATGCGAGTAAGAACAAGGACAAAGAAAAAGACAGGGAAAGAGCATGATATGAGATACTTTTGCTTTTGACCTTGATGATATGAGATACCTTTGCTTTGAAGAAGCGGTGAATGAATCAGCACATGCTTCAATCCGCCGTTTCCTCCTGGGTCATATGTACTCCAGGCATCTGGTATCATCTTTGGGGAAGAAGAAAGAATTGAGTATTTTGAAAGGCTTTGCTGGGAGTGTGCCCTCAGAGGTGAGGGAGAGTTGGGCATTTTCTTCAGGTTTTCCCTGCCATAAAAGACGAAGGTCGACATATATAGAGATAATATCAAGTGGTGGTACTTTTTACCTTTGTCGACAAACGTTTTGATCCCGCAACTCCGGCTTTTTGAAATAGTGGCGCCTCTTCGATCTTTGAATTCGGCTCTTCGATTTCTGAGCAGGCGCCCCTTCGATTTCTGAACGACGCCCCTTCGCTTTCTGAACGACACGTGGTAATGCAGATGCGGCTCCTTTTGACAAAGCTGCACGCGTTTTCTGAAAAGCAGAGAAAGCGTTGCCGAACTTTGCGCTTGTCGGCTAAAGACGTGTAGTTGCGATGATGGCCTCCACGTGTTTTCAGCTTTGTCAGAAATCTTTTGACAAAGTTGAACGCGTTTTCTGAAAAGCCGAGGGAGCGTCGCCTAACTTACGCCGGAAAATCCGGCTCTTTGAATTAGTGGACGCGTCGCCTTGGCATTTTATAGAGCTATCGATCACCGCCAACATACACACTCTGAAGATTTCCCATTCCTGAAACTCGACTTCGGCCCTTTGTGAAATTTTTAACTTCATCCACCCCTTCTCTTTGAACACTTTTGAAAAAAATGGCAAACTCATCGAACCTTAGCTTAGATTTGAGTCTCAGCAGCGATCCGGTTGCGCCCCGTCAAGGTAATGTATGGCGCCCTTCTTTTTTATCTTCTAACGGTCCTCTTTCAGGTGAAGACTCTGTGATGCAGGACGCCACAACAGCTACAATAGTAGCTAAAAACCTCCTCACTCCAAAAGATAGTAGGCTGCTGTCAGGACGGTCCGATGAGTTGGCCGTTCAAGAGTCCCTCGCACTTAGTGTTCAGTGTGCGAGCTCTGTGTCCAACATGGGCCTACGCCTGCTTGCCCGCTCCCGTCAGGTGGAATCGTTGATGGCAGAGGTGGAAAGACTTAAGCAAGAGATCCAGCAGCTTAAGTACGAGAATAGAAGTTTGCATGTGCTTGCAAATAACTATTCGTCGGGGATGAAGAGGAAGCTTGATGAGCTGCAAGAATCTGAGGGTCGAATTCACAGTGACCGTCAAAGGCTTGCGTCTTATCTCCAGAGGCACCTTTTTCCTGGGTCATCCAGCGCTTGGCCAAGTATTGAGGCCTGGAATGCTCTAGCTCCGATGCCTCCCGCTCCGATGCCTTCCGCTTCGATGCCTCCCGCTTCTATGCCTCCCGCTTCTGCGCCTTCCGCTTCTGCGCCTCGTAGTGGGACTTCACGCAAACAACCTTTGTGAAGCACCACCTTTCTCCATGTTTAGTATCTTTCTTTCTTTTTTTTTTCTTTTTTTTTTTTTTTTTTATTTTTTTTTATTTTTTTATTAACATAAATAAAATCAAACGGCATGGAATTTATCTTTGAATGGGCGGTGATACTTGAAATGATCCGGTAATAGTTTAAATTCCATTTTGGGTGCCTGAATCATTAACCACATGTTAGTATAAAAGAAAATTGAAATTCGGGGAGGCGGCTTACCTGTGTGCTCCAAAATGAACTCCAGAATAAACACCCCTTCGAAAGTTATGACTTGTCCCGTGTCATAAAATCCAACTTCCTTGGGAATTGTGGTTTCAAATTTGTCCTCTTTGATGCCTTCTACATCTTCTCCAGCCACTACCTTCTCTTGAATCATTCTTCTTGGTGTACAAAGTCCTTTGAAGAATTCAACACCATCTAAAACTTGCTGTGTTGCACCAAGAATTTGAATAGCATTTTGCACCTTTGGGAAGGCTTCCACGATGTCCTTTTTACTCTCTTCTTGGTTGGGAATCAAAAACCTGCTAGGAAAAGGGACATTGGGTGGAATAACATCAAAATAACATGAAATTGGGACGTCCTTACTGGTGGTGGGTGGTTTAGAGGGCTTAGGGGGCTGCGGCAAGGGTTGTTCTACCCTTGCCGTGTGCATGTCTTCTTCCTCCTCCTCAATTAGCAGCTCTTCATCCACTTCTAGGCTATGTTTGGACATTTTTAGGTCAGCTCCAACCTCCATAGCACTTCCCAAAGTGATAGCATTATGGATTTCAAAATCTTCCTTCGAGTTTTCAATAGTTGAGTTGGAAAGTTCACTTTGCTCTTGAATTTGTTTCATGAACTCCATAATCTGCCCAAATTGCTCGTCCAATTTACCCAACTTCTTGTCTTGATTTTGTTCGTCCTGCGTCAAAGAGGTTAGTAATTGAAAATTTTTATCATTATCCATGGACATACTTGAATTTGATTGGAATTGTTGTGGGGGAGGTTGTGGTGGCTGGATAGGTGTTGTATTGAACTCCTCATATGGTTGCCAATATGCTTCTTGTTGAGCCTCCTTGGCTTGATTTTGTGACCCCTGCGCCAAAGAATTTATTTCATTAAGAATTTGAATATAATCTATTGGCGAACTTGAATTTAATTGAGCATATTGCATATGAAGTTGTGGTGGCTGCATAGGTCTTGAATAGAACTCCTCATATGGTTGCCAATATGCTTCACGTTGAACTTGTTGATCTTCCCACCATATAGAGTTTGAATGATCCCTCCAATCTCTTTGTGGACATTGATTGGCTTGAAATCCTTGCCTATATGAAGCACCAAATGTAGGGACACTCTGCATTGTGGTCCTTTCGGCATACGGCGACAATTTAGAAGTAAGATTTGCCAATTGAGCTTGAATGCCAGCAAAATCCATATCTTACTTCTCTAGTACCTAAAATCAAAGAAAGAGAACTAAATCAAATATCAAAAGTAACAACAAACAAAGAAAACAACACTAAGTTTAGAAACTAAAACGAAAACAACTAAACCAAAAAAAAGAAAAGAACCAAGGGATTAGCAAAGTTGCTAATCCCCGGCAACGGCGCCAAAATTTGATGCGAGATTTATACGCACACAAATTAAACCCTCTTTTTGACAATTGTAGTATAAGTATAAGTAGGGATCGTTCTGGACCGGGGATTAGGAGGGATTGTTAATCACTTGGATTTGACTTAAAAACGTAAAAACATAATATAAAACACTAAACTAGACTCAAAGAATGTAAAACTAAACTTTAAAACACTAAAACAAATCAAAAGACTCAAAATGCTTTTAAAAACACAAACTAAAATGCTATACTAAACTTGAAGAATTCAAAACTAAAAATAAGAAAGATTAAGACTAAGACTTTAAACGAAATATGGGGGGATTGATTTTGGACGAATTTAAACTAAAATGGATAGATTGTAAAGAAAACAAATTGTAAATATGAAATTGACGGAAATGAATGGATGGTATGGCTAGCTAAGGGGTTCTTCTCCACACATGTTACACTTGCATAATAAAAAGATTTCCAATTGCATTTCAATAAATTATGAAACTCATCACCCCGGGTTAATTAGGTCCGCTTAAATTAACCGTCAAGTTTTCCTTAAGTTAATGAATTGGATGATTGCATACGACAACCCAAAGCATTCCCCACAAGTTCCCTACATGAATTGCATAATAGAGATACAAGCAAGAATCATTAAGTTCTTTGAAAACTATAAGTGTTGACGAGGCATTCGTTACTATGGAATACGCATGAAACTTATGCCAAGAATTCGTTTAACGCGATTGTTTATAAGCAACCTCCACTACTTGTGAATATAAGTTCATAACGATTAGGTGAAACTCACTTATATTCTAGCGTCATATTCATGAATGAAAATTAAGCGTGCACTCTCAATAAACATACACAAATAGGTTATCAATCAAATAGTTAAACAAATTGAATTCACAACTTATGAAACGCAATTAGAAGTAATCAAATCAAAATGCAAGCATAAACATTTATTTCGAATTACCCCCTAGCTAAAGGGGGATTAGTTCTTCATAACATTGAAATCAAAGAAACACCTAAACATTCCAACAACTCAAACTTGAATTGTATGAACGTTTAGGCACTCTTCTCTTCCATTCCTTATACGTACAAAACAAAGAGAATTAAAATGAAACATTGAAATCAAAGAATCACCTAAACATTCCAACAACTCAAACTTGAATTGTATGAACGTTTAGGTCCTCTTCTCTTCCTCGTTGTTGTAGCATAAGGTCTAAGGATAGTTGGTTTGGGGGAATGGAAGTGTGGAATGGAGTGAGGAGTGATGGAAATGGAAAGATGGTTGGTGTTTGGATTAGTAGGGAGGGGGGACTCACGGCTAAGGAAAGAATGGAAGTGTTTGAGGGGTGTTGTGTTGTGAATGAGATGTTCTTGAATGAATGAATGCAAGGGTATTTATAGGAGTAGTGGAGGGAACATATGGTTGTTTGTTTAAGATGCAAGTGGCTAATTAATGATGGAAAAGTATGTGATTTAAAGGATGCAAAGTGAATGAATCATGAATCATTGTGGATGAAAGGTGGAAGTGCATGTGTTGATGACTAGGTTAGTGGGTGGAAATCTGAAAATGGCATATAGGAAATAATGAAGATGCAATAAATAATGCATGTAAAGTGTGTGTGAATGCATGTGAAGATGCAATAAATAATGCATGTAGGGTTAGGAAATAATGAAGAAATGCATGTGAGATGTTTGGAAAGGAAATGGGAACCCACAACAATGAAGTTGTTTTGTGTTGTGAATTATGATGAATGCATGTGAGTTAAAGAGGGAGAATGTGGTGAAATGATGAAGTAGGAAGGTGGAAATGCATGTGAGATGTTTGGAAAGGAATAAAGAATGAATGGTGGAAATGTGAGTGAATGATGTGCATGTGTGAGAATGCATGTGGAATTAAGAGGAGTATGGAAGTGAAATAAATGAATGATATGTTAAGTGATAAGTGAATGATATGTGGTGAGTGATAAGTGAATGGTTTGATAAGTGATAAATGAATTAGTTTAAAGGGCTAGGGTTTAAGTACATAGAATGGGCCTAAAATAGGTTGGTTTGTATGGCATAATGTGTTTGATTGGGCTAGAGCCATTGTTTTGTGTCTTCAAGTGCATACAAGGCCTTCAAATTCGTCCATCCTCTTGGCTCCATGGATAAGCTATCCAATCCATGCCCAAAAATGCTCCAAATGGCCTCAAAATGCACTTTCTTGCTCCCTAGGCCCTTAGAACCTGAAAACACACAAAAGAAGCATAAAGGACTAAAATAACGAGAGAAACATAACGTAAATGCACGAGAACAAGCCATTTAAGTCGCATGAATATGCTCCTATCAGGTTTGGGGGACTATGGAAATGGTAGAGGAGTGGTGTGTTGTGTATGAAAATGAGATGTCCATGAATGAATGAATGCAAGGGTATTTATAGGAGTAGTGGAGGGAACATATGGCTATGTCATTTGTAGGTGAAGTAGGTGGATGTTGTAGGTGAAGTAGGTGGATGTTGTAGGTGAAGTGGATGTTGTAGGTGAAGTAGGTGGATGTTGTAGGTGAAGTAGGTGGATGTTGTAGGTGAAGTGGATGTTGTAGGTGAAGTAGGTGGATGATATGTTAAGTGATAAGTGATAAGTGATATGATATGTGGTTATGATATGATAAGTGGTTAAGTGGTGATGATAAGTGATAAGTGCATGTGGGTTAACTAATGAAGGAAATGCATGTGCAATGACAATGTGTTAGAATGGATGTGTGTTATGCATGGCATGATTGGGATTAGGAAAGGTTTAAATGTCCTAAAACTAAAGAGAACAAGGTTCCAACACTTTGGCTCCAATTAGGTCTTCAATTTCGTCCAACACTTTGGCTTCAAGCATAAGCTATCCGTCCTTAGCCCAAAAGTGCTCCAAAAGTCTCCAAAATGCATCTTTTTGCTCCTTTAGCCCTTTGGACCTACAAACACACGAAAATAGCTTAAAGTACTAAAATAACTAAAGAAACATAACGTAAATGTACGAGAACAAGCCATTTAAGTCGCATAAATATGCTCCTATCAATTTTAGAATTTAATATAATAAAAACGAATTTTAAAATAAAACAATTAAATAAATTAACTAGAGAACAATTTAAAGAAAATCAATTTGTAAAAGCCTAGGGTTCCGCCATCACCATAATAGTCCTATACAATTTTACCAATTAGTTATGAATTTCTACATATATGCTTTGAAGGTTAGGTTTTCCTAATACATATTTTCCTCGTGATGTTCAAGTGAAAACGTATATCTAACATGCAATCCATCTGTGATATTCAAATTAAATATAAACATGCAAGACTTATTAATTTTTGTGAAAATCCTTTGAAAAACCATGCAACCCTTAAGAGCGTAATGTTCGGCTTAAGTGAACTTACAATTACTAATCACTAGAAGCCCTTTTCAATTTCAAGGTGATGTTCCAACAGATTTTGCATTAAAGTACTTGTCAAAAAACCCCTAATGGTGGCAAATCACTAAGACAATTAGATAGTTTAATTGCTGTGATTAATAATTCAAAGCAAGCATGCATCCATTCATAAGCAAATTAATAAAATTACATATTCATGTTAAGGCTTGTGGCGTCGCCCTAGCAAAACAACTTAGTTACAAACAATCATAAAACAATTAGATAGTTTAATTGCTGTGATTAATAATTCAAAGCAAGCATGCATCCATTCATAAGAAAATTAATAAAATTACATATTCATGTTAAGGCTTGTGGCGTCGCCCTAGCAAAACAACTTAGTTACAAACAATCATAAAACAAAATTGGGTACATTACATAAAACTACCTTAACTATTGGATCATTAATAGCTTCATACCTCGTCTTTAAAAAATTTCAATGTCATACCTTATCTTTGAATTTGTTGCAATGTCATTCCTTCCATTAGTTGTTTATCAATTTTTCTGTCAAATGCGGACGTGGCTTGAGACGGGATCCACTTTCTATTAAAATATTAATAAAATAATACATTACCCTAAAAAAAAAAAAAAAAAAATCCCAATCATCTTCCCCAACCATCCTTTTTCCCTCTGCCTTTCTCCCCTTCCCTTCTCCCTCCCTCCCTCCCTCCCTTCCTCCCTTCCTTTCCTTTCTTCCCCAAACCCCAGTTCGTCTTCCCCCTAACCCGAGCCCAACTTGCAACCCAAAAAAAAAAAAAAAAAAAAAAACCCATCTTCATCTTCCCCCTTCATTGCAACAATACTCCTCCTCCTCCGCACCTACCCTCGCACTTACTTCCTGCAACCCAAAAAAAAAAAAAAAACCATCTTCATCTTTCCTGACGCCTCTTTCCCTGCAACCCAGATCTCGTCTTCCCCAAACCCACCATTTTCTTCCCCCAAATCCAACATGAACGTCTACGCCGCAACCCAGAAAAAAACCTATATCCTGTCTATGCGGCCATCGCCAGGTTCGTGAGGTGGAATTGGGAAACCCTCTTCTCCAGGCTGATTCCGCGAGTGGAGAAATTGGGCAAGGAGAAAATGGGTGTGGATTTAAGGAGTGAGGTGTGTAGAGGAGGGAAGAGGGTAGGTGCGGAGGAGGAGGTGGAGGATGGGTGCGCAGTGGGTTTGGGGAAGACGGGAAGGGGGAAGAAAGGGGTGAGTTGCAGGGAAGGGGGGTCGGGGAAGATGAATATGGTTTTTATTTTTTATTTTTTTTTCAGGGTTGCAGGTTGGACTCGGGTGGGGGGCGGTGGGGTGAGCGAATGATGGATGTGCAGAGGAGGGAGGGAGGGAAAAGGGAGGGGGGAGAAAGGCAGAGGAAAAAGGGATGGTCGGGGAAGATGAGTGGGAATTTTTTTTTTTTTTTTATGGTAATTTATTATTTTATTAATATTTTAATAGAAAGTTGACCCCGTCTCAAGCCACGTCAATATTTAACAGAAAAAATTGACAGACAACTGACGAAAGATATGACATTGCAACAAATTCGAAGATAAGGTATGACATTGAAAGTTTTTAAAGATGAGGTATGAAATTGTTAATGACTCAATAGTTGAGGTAGTTTTATGTAATTTACCCAACAAAATATTATTAAGAACATGGAAAGAAAACACCTTTAAAATAAACTTCCAAAGCTCTCTAATGTAGTGCGCGTGTTCTCCCAATATTGCCTCGGGAACCCTAATGGCTAACAAGCTTTATTTATACTACTACAAAATAAAACCCTAAAAGGTCTTAGAATAAAACTAGGAAACATAATAAAATAATAAACCAGAAAATAAAAGGTTTCCTATTTAAACAGAAATTCGGACTTCTAAAAAAATCAGTCTTTTTACCTACCAAATCAACTCCGTTTTGCTCCTAAAATGTCTCTTTTTAAATCTTGAGACGTTTTTAACAAATCCTCAGAAGGAATTTTCCTCAAAAAATGTCATCTCGACCTTCAAAATACCCAAAACGTCCAGAAACGTAAATCTGGGAAAGCTGCGCACTGGGCCTTTATTTCATTGCCACAGTCAAATGGCTAAGTGAAAGACTCATGAACATCCTCCAATTGGAATCACTCCAAAATTCATCCGTTTGATCATGTTTTTCTCCAGAGGAAGTCGAATGTCTTACATTGGAAATATAATTCAAAGTATCAAAATTCTACCAAAATAACCAATAAACTATAACTAAGAAGAAGGTAAAATATATGGTATAATATGGAGTCATCAGAATTCATTTGTATCAATAGAAATAGCATATTAATTAGAACTGGATAAGTAGGATTTACAGAGCGCATATGGATCAAGATCACCATGTTGAGCCTTTCCTTTGAGTAGTCTACTAATCGATTTGATATCTTCTTTCTTCTGTTCTACTTCCTCATCATTATATTCATCATAGATTTTGCGCCTAAAGAGTAACAAAGCATACTAGAGTCACACACAAAAAAACATTCAAACATTCTGTTCGAGTGAAGATTTCTCCAGAGAGAGCTTCTTAGCTCTCAGCACAGCTCCCCAAGGGATTGGCACTTTGGATGTGTAGTCGGGCTCTTGCTTGCTGATGTACTGCAAGAAGAGGATGAAGTTAGTTTTGAAAGGTACCTTTGTAGGGCCTTGGATGTAGGCCTTGAGGCTCGCAATCAAAACTAACTGAGTGCTAGGCGTGCCACTGCTATCTCAGTATAGCAGATGTAAAGCAAGTGTGTTTTAGTCAATTACTTGCGCCCCAAGTTACTCGGACTTCTTGTTATTAAAGGATTGTCGTGGATGGGTTAAGTCCACATTAAGTTCTTTTTCTTGCCTTGTTGTCAAATCCCGACCCGGGGTGGATCAGTTCCCGGGCCCGCTCCACCACCGTAGCACGATATTGTCCGCTTTGGGCTTACCATTCCCTCACGGTTTTGTTTTTGGGAACTCACGAGCAACTTCCCATTGGGTCACCCATCTTGGGATTGCTCTAGCCCCCTTCTCGCTTAACTTCGGAGTTCCTACGGAACCCAAAGCCAGTGAGCTCCCAAAAGGCCTCGTGCTAGGTAGGGATGGGAATATACATTTAAGGATCACTCCCCTGGGCGATGTGGGATGTCACAATCCACCCCCCTTAGGGGCCCGACGTCCTCGTCGACACACACGCGGCCAGGGTTAGGCGCTGATACCAAATTGTCACATCCCGGCCCGGGGCGGAATCACTTCCTCGGCCCGCTCCACCACCGTAGCACTATATTGTCCGCTTTGGGCTTACCATTCCCTCACGGTTTTATTTTTGGGAACTCACGAGCAACTTCCTAGTGGGTCACCCATCTTGGGATTGCTCTAGCCCCCTTCTCGCTTAACTTCGGAGTTCCTACGGAACCCGAAGCCAGTGAGCTCCCAAAAGGCCTCGTGCTAGGTAGGGATGGGAATATACATTTAAGGATCACTCCCCTGGGCGATGTGGGATGTCACACTTGTGATCAAGGACTTTTAGTTCATAATCTTGTATGTTTGAATAAGGGGAGTCCAGATCCTCTTCAGTCATTTACTCGACTCTTGATTGGTTTTAAATGAAGGCGTATTCATTAAAGTGACCAAATCCAGGTACAAATCAGACTCTTAAGGTAGGAAAATAGATGGATATGACTTGAATACATGCTGAAGAATACTTAAGCAGTAGATCTATTAACTTATAAAACAAACAAAGAGCTTTGAGCTAGATTTCACCTTGTCGGGCATGGTTGAACTTCTTGCAATCACTTCTCTTTTGAGTTTCAGGGTTTATGTGCTAAGAAGGGATGGATGGTAAACAAGTTTACACGAGGGAATCGATACTACGCCACTAGGGGTGATAGCAAAGCTTCTAAACTAGACAAAAGATGGCTTTTGTAGGGAATGATCCTGAAAATGATTAAGATTTGGGCTGGTTACAACTTTTAGATGCAAATCTGGCTTGAGAGCAGAGTTTGTATGTTTTTTTGTTTGATTGGTTGAGTGTCCTTGTCTCTGGGGCCTCTTCCTCCTTTTATAGGCAGATTAGCCTGACTGCTGTAGCTTTGCTCTTGCCCAAAAGCAATTGAAGGGTAGTGAGTCATCAGTTTTTAACTTGTATTGCCATTGAAAAGTGCTTTTTGGCTGATTGTGAGTTAGTTCCCATCACTTGTTATTTAAATCATGGGCACATGGCCTATACATTAATAGGAAGGCGCCAATTTGTCTTTGGGCTTGATGCTAGGCTTCAGGCAAGTCTTCCTTTAATTGCCCTTTTTGGGCTTCCACATACTTGTAGCCCAAAGTTCAAATATTAACCCGAACATATTCAAAACAAGAAAAGGTAACAAAATAGATAATCAAACAATATACAAGACAGATGATTGAAAAACCATTTACTGCTTTAAGCCATCTCTCATGATTTGGAAGGCTGAAGTGCCTCCAAGGTATAAGTCTTAGTCTGGATAACTTCTCGTGCGAGTTCAACACTTGTGATTTCATTAAGACAAGAAGGAACACCAACTTGCTTGTCTGCATGCCAGTTGTAAATTCAGGCAGAAAGTGCACAACACTTTTTTCCAGTGTCAGTCTATGTTGGGGAAATATAGATTGATCGCTGTGTTTTAGTCCATGTCGTGAGAATTCAATATGAGGATGCTGAGATGGTGGATTTTTTCTGCCATAGAGTATGTTTCTGGGCATCTTTATGGGCTTGGGTCTTTATAGAGTTCCAGGGAATTACTGCTTATACAACAATCATCAAAGAGGCTATCTTAATTATTAAATATGAGTTATGATAGCGTGCCATTACTAATTGGTTATTACTGCTTATAATATTTTTTCGTGTTTTGACATTTACAAATTAACGTGCTGTAATATCTATGAGATATATGTTGAATACTTGCAAATTATTACTTTTATATCTTCTAATCGGTTGGGGTGGAGAGCCCCTTCACTAAAAAGGTTTTTTTTGCAGATGGTGACATACTAGAAAATTGTGGGGGTACATCTCAGTATAAGGTATTGGAAAAGTTATATTCTTGGTACAAAACATATAAGAGGTAGTTTTGATTAACGACTGATGTGTGACATGTAGGTTGAATAGTTAAGGCTAATTAAGTGGCCTGGACCTGTTTGAGACTTTCTATTATTTATGGAAAAGACCATTTTGTATCTCCCTTTACAGAAGAGGTCAGGTTTATCTAAAGTCTTTGTGTGCTGATAGCCTAGCTATGATAGCTTAAACTAAATATAAATTTATTTAGCATATGCATATACTTGATATAATTAATTTGAATCTTCCTTCTTTCTTATTTTCTAGTAATGGGGCTAAAAGAATAAGACATGTTACATTTTAAATTGATTAATTCGCATTTCCTCATTGTCTTTATTGTAACATCTCACATCGTCCAGAGGAGTGGATCCTGTAAGCCTTATACGTATATTCTCATCTCTACCTAGCACGAGGCCTTTTGGGAGCTCATTGGTTTCGGGTTCCGTAGGAACTCCGAAGTTAAGCGAGTAGTGCGCAAGAGCAATCTCATGATGGGTGACCTACTAGGAAGTTCTCGTGTGAGCTTCCAGAAACAAAATCGTGAGGGCGTGGTCGGGGCTGAAAGCAGACAATATTGTGCTATAGTGGAGTCGAGCCCGGAATGTGATGGGGGCTCGGGCCGAGATGTGACATTTATGGCTGCTATATTGGTTTTCCACAGTGTCAATACAATTTGATTAAGAGACAATATTGACATATCAATTTTATAGCATCTTTAAACTGTAAGGGTATCTCTCCATCTCAATTTTGCTTGGAGGAATTAATTAGATGCTTTGACCGTGTGATTATGAATATTATAAATGAGCTTTGCTATACATCTTTTAGATGTAATCACTAATGAGTTTATTTGAGTAAATTTCAGGACATCATTTAAAATTGTGGGGATTGGAGGAGAGCCCGGTATATTGGATAAATTTTGACATACTTGAAATTTTGTTCATATGCATGGCAGTAGATTTATCTTGAATACGTTAGGAACTAATTTTGTTCTCACCAATTTTGGTATGAAAATTAAGTGTGGCCACTATGATACTAAAACTCAGTTGGTGCGATGGAAAGGATTTAGGCAGGTGTACCGAAAAGTTCCATCGACCATTGCAGAGGCACATTCTGAATGCTAAATATTTTGAGGTACTATATAGTTTATATTAATTAGAAATGGATGGTAATTTTTATTAAACAACTTATGGTAATGTTATATGTGTAAATGCCATATTATGTTGAGATGTCATGCTTGGGAGAGATATCTTAAATGGATATGTAGGTTCACTTTGGATTGGTACATAAGTTGACACTTGTTGGAAAAGATATTTCTTTAAGGCTTAACAACCTCTTTGTTATATCCCATTCTATATGGAAGAGACCAACTTTTTTTGAGTCTATTATTGTGATATCCCTTTGTGGAATAGACCAATTTATTTGGTTTGAGATATCCCACTATTTGTGGAAGAGATAAACCGGTTCATCATCTGTGATATCATAGCTATAAGAGCACAAGCTAAATGACTTATACATATGTATTTGATATAATTATTTTGAGGTCAGAATTGGATCTAGGATATCCTCTGACAAATCGGCTAAGCTAAATGCTAGTGATGATTGTTAAATTGAAGGGGATGAGACCTGTGCCTATAACATTGATCAAGAGTGATGGTAACCCAACCTATGTGAATGGAGATCCCATGAAGTAGGTTCATATGGGTTAGAACAAGTCACTCGTTGATTGGGCGTGCATTATCAATTTATGTCAATAACATTATTGAGAATCTATCCCTATGGTGTAGATAGTGCAACTACTGCAGCATGTAAGGTTAAACTTGTGTTCTTAATGAATACCATAGCCGATATATAGGTGGTGTGCTTGACTACAATGCACACTTGATGGTTTTACCAATTTGAGTGTTGGAGTGGGGCCACTTCCTATGAGAGCTTAGGCAGGATTTCTAGAGCACTTATGAATATCCAAGTGGGCGCATGGCCTATTCGCACCAACCCGAGGATTCAATGTGGGTGGTTAGTCCTATGATTCACACAAAGAAATCTTGGTTCATAGAAAATTTAATTTTCCTAAATTTCTATGAGTTACCGCTAACTCGTCCTAAGGCTAGTTCATAGTCTAAAAGATACCAATTTTGATGTGTTGGATTCTCACTTTCCTTTGGTACTTCCTTGTCCTCTCATTATACTTGTGTTTCTCTAATTCCCTTCTTCTTGTGAGTCGATTTGTATTTTGAAATATGGGGGGGGGGGGTGTTAGAATTTTAATTGGGTATTTCAAAATACAATTCTTTATTGGTCACTTTAATACTGTTCAATTTGTTTTTAAATTCCTAATTGCAGTTTTGATTTGTAAAACTGAAAAATGAAGCATTATAACGTTGAGGTATAATGAATGGTTTTGAATTACAATTGATGGACTTTGAATTACAATTGTGGTACTGCCTAATCAATCATCACTTTAATCCTCCAATGTCCTTTTGTAATTTGTTATATATATGTAGATTCTTCTTGTTTTTTTTTTTTTTTTTTTTTTTTTTTTTTTTTTTCTTTTTTCCTTTTGAATGGATTTTGGCTATTGAACTTCAAATTCTTTCTTTCCGAAAAATTCCACTAGTTGAAAAGAATCCCATCATCCTATCTTCTCTTAATCTCATGTATTCTCTCAAATGCTATTATAATTTCCACCTCTTATATGCCACAGGAAAGAATCGAGTTGTTCACTCGATCTATGTATTGCGAGTGTACGCTTACAAGGATCATAGGTTGTTGTATTCTGGAGGGTAGGGCGCTATAACCTGCTATATTGAAGCATTGTCTTAGAGGGGCAAAATCTACTCTTAAGGATAGTGACTACACGCCTCAACCTAAAATCGTGTTCTAATCAAGTATCGACGAAGAATGGCTTCTACCATATAAAAACAAGTATTTTGTTGTTATTACACCATTTTATATAACTTACCATGTCAACATAAATGATCATTTACTAATATCTATCTATTGTGATTTGTTGTAGGTGAAGTAGCATCCATATCATCAAAATTTCCAACAGAAAGGACTTCTGAGGCATGAAAGCCTGGAAGTGAAGATAGATAAAGAGACAATACCTTCATTGGTAACTACTTCTTATGTATGATGAATGAGTAATTGATAGCATTAAAAAGCAACCACAATGTGAGGGAATTGTGGGGGTGGCTTAGCTATTGTTTGAGAAATGTTATATACATAAAAAAATGTAAAAGTAATTTGCTTCTAGAAAGAAATTACGACTATTTCTTAAAATTGAAGTTTTAAGGTATCAAAAGATTGGAGATCTTCTAGCAAATACCTTAAATGTGTAGGAGTTTACTCAAGTGTTAGCAAATTACTTATCAAGTCCGAATGCATGTTTGGAGGAATTATGTTGGAAAACAACTACTATTGAATAAAATATAATTTCATAATTGAAAGTGCGCACCATAAGACATAGTCATCAACCTAGTGGATCCAATTAATTAAAGGTTTGACTAGAAAGTAAGTTGTATCATCGAGGGGAATGAGTTAAAAGCCTATGTTTTTAAGAATCGCCATAATGGCAACCCAACCTAGCTGACTAGAGATCCCAAGATCTAGGTTTAAGGGGACAACCGAATTGTGGATGATTCAATGGGAGCACTGCGGAGATAATCTCCAATCCATGTCCTATGATGAAACAATGTTATTTGTAGCGTATTTAGGATAAGCTTTGCTTTTAATGATTCGTATACTTGGAAATAACAAGTGGGGTATTGCAGGATACTCTTAATAGGAAGTCACCTATCTTGAGTGAAGAATGGGGCCATTCTTGTGAGAATTTTTGAAGGGCTTAGTACTCTAAAAGCACTCATGAGAAACCAAGAATTGTTCAGGGCCAAAATGAACACAATCGAGCAACCATTGGGTGTTTGGAAGGGTATTGTGTGATTACTATTGTCTTAGTTCACGCTGAGCAGTTCAAGACATCACGTTCACTGATTAGCCAAGTAAATCTGATAGTAATTCACTACGGAAGGTTCAAAGACAAAAGCCACCTATCTCGATGCGGTACTTTTCCTACTGAATTCTCTCTCTAGTGTCTGCATTGTCATTTGCATGGTATTGAGTCAATTGCCATTTGTGTGGGGGATTGTTGGAAAATTTAATAATATATTTATTATATTAAATGTATTAATTGAATGGAAATTCGAAGTGGAGCCTTTTGGTAGAAAGATATGTCCACTTAAATAAAGTGTTGCAACTTTTGACTCTTCATGAATAGTCACATGCTTTCCAAAGACATATGACACACTCCAACCGAAATCAAGGCGTGATGGCCGTCACGTGAGGGTGACGTAACCATGTGCACAGTGCGGAAGCAAAAATAATAATAAAAGTACGAATAAATAAAAACCAAACTATTAAAGAAGCTAGTTAAAGTAATACGCAAGTGTAAGAATAAGTGTGATAAACAATAATCAGAGCACAGAAAGCCTAAGTGCAGTCCAGAAGAACGAATACTAATTACACAACACCCAAAGGTGATCCTACATTTATGATGTTCTGTCAGAACCACCGTCAAGTCCTCGTGAGCCACCAAAGCACTTCTAAGTAGAACCTGGAGGGGCGCAAAACAAAAAGTGTGAGTGGGCAAAAACAAAGCTTTTCAAAATCATTTCAATCTCAAAAGTTCTAACCCCTCTCCGTAAAACCCGTATAATTTCCCAAAAAATAGAATATATAAATATATCACAACCATGCTCAGAGTAGTCTTAATGTTGTATTCCTTCCTAGTGCTAAAATATGTTTAGTATAACGGCACAAGTAAGGGTGTCGAATCCACAGGGACTAATTGGACCTAAACAACCACTTGTTTTGCAAGAAACCTATTAGAGAATAAAATTAATCAATTTAGACAGATTTGTTGTTGTAACTTGAAAACACACGAAAAATGAAATAAACACAAGTAAATGAATCAACAAATAATAAAATGGAATAGCACCAATGGAGATGAAGCTAGGGATTCGATTTTACCATTGCTAAACCAAGTTCATGTTTGTTAAGTCAGTTTATACTCAGCCATCTACCTATTTCTTGAGTTTGTTTCACTTAGATATGATCAACCATATGATGTGTGGATTTGATCAAATGTTCCTAATCATGAGCCTAATTGTGATGTGCAACTTCGGTTCCTAATCAAGAATGTGTCACGCACAAGAAACTTTCATAAACCAAAGGAAACACTCGGCATGATGTTTTCAAAACATTCCCTTCATTCATTCACATATCCACCAAGAATATGCATAATGTGTGCTTTAATCTTGGCTAAACAACCTGTGGTTAATTCAAATGGTGATCAAGCATTAAAATCAACACACAAAGTCGCAATTAAATCAGAGAATGAAACAAGAAATAGATGGATCAACTGAGCATTCTGAATTAACTACATGGCAATCTTGCAAGGCTACATCGAATCCCTAGAAAGAGATTAGTTACACTTCATGTTTACAGAATGTTTGACATAAACATATACAACATGAGTGAACATAGAATTAAAGAGAAGGAACCCTTGAAGCAAAACTGATGTCGAAATCCCTTAAGAGTGGCCTTCGGTGTTGGTTCTCCAAGCGTGTTGTAAATGAAGGTGGAGTGGCTAGGGTTGAATGATTTCTGCAAATGGGAGAGAAAATGGACAGAGGTGGAGCGGCTAGGGTGTGGGAATAATGGAATCCCCCCAAAGAGAAGTGATTTTGCATGGTTTTATAGGGAGAGAATGGGAGAGAATGGGACTGCCATCATGAAGAGTGGAGCTGGAAATGCCAAGGTGAGCTGGAAAGGCAAGGGAATGCACGGCAAGGTGTGTGGAAATGCATGTGAGTGCATGTTTTGGTGTTGGAAATGCAAAAGGGAGCTGGAAATGCATGTGAGTGCATGTTTTGGTGCTGGAAATACAAAAGGGAGCTGGAAATGCATGTGATTGCACGGCAAGGTGTGTGGAACCACCCAATCTGACTCCAATGTTTTTGCTTTGTTTAGAACCACCCAATATGGCCGAATTGCACCACATGTCTTCCACAACTTTTCCTGAAATTCCAACAGCCAAATTAGTCCTAGATTCCTCATTTGGACTTCAAATTAACTCTCCAGAATCCTCTCCACGTTTGGAATAATGCTCAGCTACCAAAAGGAGTGTTTTTACTTCATTTGCCTTCCAATTGATCCTATTACACACTTGGCTGCACACTAACACCAAATAATGTAAAATGCAACCAGTTTAATCCAAAAACATCACAAAGACGCCAAATATGGAAGATATAAATGCATGCAAAATGTGAATTATCAAGTAGCAACATTCACAATATGTATGTATGTAAGCCATGTCAACTAACTCAGCATAAGATGTAAGTAACCCAGGTAATGTTAATCAATGCAGAATATATGTCAGCCGGAGTCACCTAACGTGACCTGTACGGCTGAACCTAGAGTTCAAATCCACAACTCAATCACTACACCTGCATATGAGTCGAAACCACCTAAAGTGGTCTGTACGACAGGACTGGGTGTAAATAAATACGCTCAAGTGCTATGATCACGTGAAGACTGTGCGAATAATCACGGGTCACCTACAAGTCGGAACCACCTAAAGTGGTCTGTACGACAGGACTGTGCACTTAACTTAGATCCAAGATGAGCGTGTGGTACGAGAGGTCAACATCATGTGAATGACTGTGCCTTACTTTGGGCGGGAGCACTAACACCGGGTTGTAAGTTTATGAGCTCTCAATGCATCTCACATAACTACTAATTCAGAACCATAAACTATAAACTTACCTGGCACTTACCTGTGTGTCCGCAACACCAAACATACCTATATGCAACTACTAATGCATAAATAAAATAGGCAAAAACTATGCATGGCATTTAAAACATATAAACATTCAATTTCATTTTCTGGGAAAAACCACAAGTATATAGGTATATACGGAAAACCAAAAGCCCACTCACTGGTATGTGGAAGGGTCGTAACCCCCGAGCCTTGAGTGACTGAACTCGTCCTCAAGATAGGTCTCATACAATGCTCAAATGGGGTGTTTGGATATACCAACGTGATCTACTCAACCTCACGAACATCCCCATATTTTTAAAATAATTTTCCGACCTCTCACGCGCCACCACGCATCGGCCAAGGCACGGCCAGACGTGCCGGACACACGCAAGCACGTGCCTGGTACACGTGTGGTAACCCTAATGGCGTTAGGGAATATTCCGTCCAAAAATGGAATATACCGTTACATATACCTGAGGCCGTTAGTATATTTCGTCAAAGTTGACGGAATATTCCTTGTCTTCTTCGGTGAGTCTCGCTGGTTGCCGTCGTCAGCGCCGCTGTCCGCAACTTGAATTCTCGTCGGAATTAGAAAATTTTCAAAACTTCATATCTTCTTCATTTCTCAACCAAAATCCATGAAATTTGTACCAAAATGAAGCTTACAACGAGTAGAACAAAACACTACCACTTTCAAGTCCTGAAATTCATGGAATCTCACCGGAAAAACCATGAAATTTCGGCCAAACCTGCAACTCGCCATTCCTGGCCTTCCCGACGTCCAATTCTTCCAAAATGCTTCTCTGAGCTTCGTGAAAGTATTCTAAGGCTTCCTATGACCTTAGCAACTTCTAAAAACCCCACGATCATGTGTGCATGAACAGTGCACCAAATCGGGGTTCCCTGGTTCTTAGGTTTTCGAGGGTTTCAAGTCCAAAAATTGGTGTGGATGAGTTCCTGAGCTTGCTAGGAGTCCAAACCCCACTTTCAAACCTTTGATCCGTGCGTGGATAGTTGTCTTTGAAATGGTCCATACACTTTGTAAAGAAAATGGAAGAAGTCCGAGAGAGAAGAGAAAGAGAAAGGTCCCGGGAGTGTATGGTATGGGTGTGTGTGTGTGTGTTATGTAGAGTCAACCACCAAAAACAACAAAACAACATCCCAAAATGGCAAATAACCACCAAGGGAAAAATCGTCATTTCACACCTATGGGACGAATAATTTGGGACGGGCTGTCACACGTATCTCACATTCCATAAATAGGGAAGCCCCCTATAATCACAAACATAACTTTTTATTGTTTACATAATCATACATAGAGTTCACTAAATATTAGAATCTCATTGAGTCCGTATGAGAGGGTTTTCAACACAATCATGGTTCAAGGAGCCTTGTGATTTGGAGTGTTACTATTACTAGGACGTGGTCTTTGTATCTTGGGAGACATGCGCCGATCAACCATGAGCACCGTAGTGGGATGTAAACTTGTCTTAAGGACAAAGTGTCCAACACTTGCCTCGACCATATTTTCTAGCTTTTTCTAATCCATTATATCATGTTCATATAACATTGGTTACTCATGTGCATGCATGATTCTGATATATAATTTCATGAATTATTTCTTGATTTTTTATGTGATTTATTATAGCAATTAGACCCAATGTTTCCAACATTTTTTTATATTGAATTAATTAATGGTGAGTGGGTAAAGGAATTTGGATGGGTGGCATGGGATTTCGCAGGGATTTTTAAAGGAGCGGAGGGAGTGGGGAATTTTCCATGTGAGTCTAGTTTAAGGGCGGAGGCAGAAGCGGTGCGGGCTGCATTGTTGGCTTGTGTTGATATGGAATTTGATGTGGTTCAGATTGAATCAGATTCTAAGGGTCTTGTGGATATGATTAATGGCAAGGTTCAACTGAATGTTGTAATTGAAGCTCTTCTTCTTTATATTCAATATGTGAAGCAACGGTTGAGGTCAGTAGATTTTATTTTTGCTTCTCGTATTTGTAATACGGAGTAGCCTCTTTCGCCTTATAGGAGGCGGCTTTTATGTCTAGGACTAATTTGGGTTAGAATGGTTGTTTAATACTTTGACTTTTAATGTAAACCCTTCAATTCACATATAATGAAATACTTACCTTCGAAAAAAAATAATTAATGGTAATGGTGAGAAAGGAAATTCTATGTTGCTCTACATATTTCTTAAAAAAGGTGAATTTAGCAATTCTCTTGAAGATGCTTTTATGCTTTTATCTCTAATGCTTTTATGCTTTTATCTCTAAGGTTAGCAAATTGGAACCAATTGTTGGATTGGAAGTTTGAAAAATAGACATTTTCTTTAACACAATCAAGATATTTATCCTTCCCTTTCCCCTTCAAGATTTAGAAATATCGTCACTTGAAGAATGCTCAAACCGGCTTCAAGTAATTAAAATTCTTAAAGTCTCACTTGGGCTAAAAGTCTAACAAATTTCAAATTTTAGCATGCCTTTATTCGATAGGGTGGTTATTATCATTGTAATGTATAATTTTTCTTACGTAATCCACTTTATGCAAGGTGAAATCAAGAAAAAATAGGCTCCCCCAGATTCTGAAATATAAGATCAGTATCAAAATTATCAATCATATGTGAAAGTTTCCAACCATCTTAGGCAAAGAGATGGTGATTGATCTTTCTTGAAAAAAGTACCACAACTAATGCTTTGCTCCTCATGGAAGCTCAATTATAGGTCAAGTACGTCATATTATGATAACCCACACATGTCATATGATGTGAGTCTCTCCTTGTTCTGCTTTTTAGGACTTTTTGGCAATGTAAATTTGCAAAGTGATGAGAATGCATTTTTCGATCTGCAATATATAGTTATTGTTATCTATGTGAGTTAAATGTGAGGCATCTCTAATCAAGTAGAGACATATATCATTAAAATAAAAACTATTTAAAACTATTAGATCGATGAATTTTTCATTCTCCGTCGCAGTCTTTATTAGTCGTGGTTCATTGTATTATGTTACAATTTTTTAGCAAAAAAAATGAGCATATCAATACAAACAATACGACGCAAAATATTTAATTTAGGCCATATTTGCTTATATGTTTTTCTCACAAGATTTTAGACCTGATAATTTAGTTTCCTTTGCAAGGGTAAAAGTAAAACCAACGATTGTGAATCTGAGAAAAAGGCAAAATGATGAATGAAATATAAAAAAGAATAACGAAAGGTAAAGGGTAATAAAACCAACTAAGTTAAAGTTAATAAAAACTTAAGATTGAATTATGGTTTAAGTGACCAAGCGGGTGCATGAAAAGCTCTAAAAAATTATAAATAAAAAATTATAAAGTCACCAAGTGGGTGCAGGGAACAATTTTAGCACTGTAACTTCGAAAAGACATGTACACGATGAACTGAAGGCATCAGAAATAATGAAGTTATGGCTACAATATTAACTAATTTAATTAATTATACGAGATCTACCTGCTAAACCTGCACAATTATCAAAATTAATGATAATCGGACAGTAAGCTTGTGCTTAGGTGCTGCTTACATTACAATTAGCTTTTACGTGCATGTGTTTGTCATATTCATTCAGCATTTTGGAAACAAAACACTAATTAATCACATAATTTTTGAGATGAAAAGGAGGCACACTTTCATCAATATACTCTGATTTAATTAGGAAGAGAAGTTAAAAAAAATATAAATAAAGTATATTCAATTTTCTTTTTTCTTTTTTATACAATGACATTTTACTTTTTAAGGAGATGGAAGATTGAGCTAGGCCACACAATAGGTCATCTACTAAGTAAGTATTGAACTCAATATACATCATTGTCATTCGTATAAGTTAAACCTGAGATGTTTCACTTACAACTGAAGAGGTATTTTACTAAATCGCAATATTAGTTGGTAAGTAGCAGTTGCATTTCTTTAGATAAAATTTTCTCTTAATTGACAAATAGTGGATTGACTTAGGATTCAACATATCTTGACTTAGGATTCAACTTTATATTTTTTTATTGGAATATTTGAAAATTAGAGTCTCTCTCGTTTTCTTAAAGAAACAAACAAAAGAAGGTACTTACGTTTTAATTCTTTGCTTAAAGTCGAATCACCCAGTTTGTCCTTTTAATCGACATGAGTTCCACAGGCACTCATGCATCTCCCCCTTTGGGTTTGTTTAGGGTGCTTGAAAAACGCTTCTAACAATATTTGACAACAAAAAAAATTAGACGTAATTTAGGAAAAGAAATAGTCTTCATATTTTTAAAAAGTGGCATTATAACCTCATGAAGCATTTTGTCAAGCACCAAGCAGGAACCTGCTAAGTTCTGTCGACAACTACAAGGACCTGTTGAGGCTTGTCTGAACCTAACCACAATTACCCTTCACTGCTAGGAAAAGAAATCACAAGCTCTGAAACAATAACATCCAATCCCACATATTCGGCTCAAAATATACGAAAGGAATATGAACTCAATGTAAAGAAAGAGGAACACACAACGGAATTTCAGTTAAATATAAAGGCAAAAAACGAAGAATTAGTTGTATACCGTCAAAATTATGATTGAACCATTTCGATCAACACATGGTACATAAAACAATTAAGCACTATATTTGTAGACCGTAGAAGATTCAGATCCGAGCAGTCGGATCCATAAACGGGCACCAACTAAAGGCCGTTACCTTTCTTTTCCTCTCAATTGCAATACAGTCTAATCACCAAGTCTGCACCGCTAGTGAATAACCATGGCTGCCTTGGATGGAACTTACAGTCCAATACACCTGCATACCAGTCAGGGAAAACAAAGATTTAGCTTTTATATAAAAGTTTGAATGACGCTATGATACTGAGTTCACAATGCATTTGGCCTGCAACTATGCATTTTTTTTCTCCTAACCCCTTAGCATTTTATCTTATCTGCATTCTTGAGAAGGAACCTTGAACACATAATACATTCTAAAAACATTCAAAGCCCATGGAAATATGTTTACGAAGGTAATCTGATGCCCATCTTCAATAATCATTCCGCACATGCACTAGCAGCATTCTATTATCTTTGTTAAACCACCCAACAGGACATAAAATAGAGAAAGCTATAGGTCGCACCTCTCCCATTTGAGCTTGTATGACCTCGGACTATTTCCAATGGAACAATAAGAGGGTTCTGGTTAAGATCTGAATAAACCATTCCTTGAAAAACATATGCAGTGCAGTCATGAGAGCATGCTGCAAACAGTGGGTACGAACCATGGAAAGATACATTGTTGATGTCCTTCTGAAGCAACCTGATAAGTTTCGAAATGTCAGAAAAATATATGCATCCACAGTAACAAGGCAAATGCTGTATAAAGTTAGTTTGGTATTTGTCAAATAGTTAATGACTGGTCATATAGTATTAGACCTATCAAACAAATAACATCTTCCAAAAACCTATGCACTCTGCGGGGTATATCAGAGTCCGTAACACTGGAAGTGAAATAAGCCAGCAGTTTGCACGAAAGTATTATCCCCCTTCCTAAACAGTACAAATCATCATAATAGTTTGCATCATCTACAAAATAAATGTGAAACATACTTGAGAGTTT